>NC_060902.1:9864285-10044285 GCF_014805685.1 Silurus meridionalis
CGCGTGTGTGCGCGTGTGTGTGTGTGTGCGCGCGAGAGAGAGTTTCAGTTCAGTTCTTTGTTAAGAAGCCTGATGGCTGGAGGGAAGAAACTGTTACACAGTCTGGATGTGACGGCCCGAATGCTTCGGAACCGCTTCCCTGATGGCAGGAGGGTGAAGAGTGTGTGTGACGGGTGTGCGTGGTCGTCCACCATGCTGTTGGCTTTGCGGATGTAGCGTGTGGTTTAAATGTCCATGATAGAGGGGAGAGAGACGCCGATTATCTTCTCAGCTGGTCCTCACTATCCTCAATAGAGTCTTGCGATCCGAGACGGTGCAGTTCCCAAGCCAAGCAGTGATGCAGCTGCTCAGGAAGATGTTGAAGATGTCGGTGAAGACATCCGCTAGCTGTTCTGCACATTTCCTGAGCACTCTGCCAGGAATGTTATCTGGTCCAGCAAACTTTCATGAAGCAGACTTCAGCTGTGGTTAGACCAAGCACCTGGTCAATGGGAGGAGGAGTGGTCTTCCTCGCTGATAGAACTGGGCATAGAAGTCGTTCAGCGCATCTTGGAGGGAAACGTCATGGTCATAAGCAGGTGATGTCTTGTAGTTCGTGATTGCCTGGAAGCCCTGACACATGCGCCGGGTGTCTCCGCTGTCCTGGAAGTTGCCGTGGATTCTCTTGCTGTTTGCGCGCTTTGCCTCTCTGATGGCATGGGACAGTTTGGACCTCGCTGTGTTTTTAGGCAGTCTTGTTCCCTGCTCTAATGGTGGAGTCTCTTGATTTTAGCAGCAGTTCAGCTTCTGGTTGGAGCGTGTAGTGATGGTTTTGGAGATGGTCACGTCGTTATGCACCTGCCGATGTAGCTGGTCACTGTTGACTTGTACTCTTTCAAGTGGATGAAATCGCCGTTGGTTGCAGCTTCCCTGAACATGTCCTAGTCAGTGCATTCAAAGCAGTCCTGGAGAGCAGACATGGTTCCTGCTGGCCAGGTCCTCACCTGCTTCCTAGCTGGTCTTGAATGCCTGCTGAGTGGTCAGCATAACTGTCCCATAGCATGCTGGGATCAGCATACCAGAGATGTGATCTGAGTACCTGAGGTGGGGGCGGGGCTTTTTTTTGTGCTCTGATGATCACTGGTAACTTTGGGACTTTATATAGAAAGGTGTGTGCTTTTTCAAATCATGTCTAATCAACTGAATGTACCAAAGGTGGACCAATTAATTTGTAGAATCATCTCAGTATCTCGGTATCAGTAACACAGGATGCACCTGAGCTCAATTTTTTAGTGTCATGGCAAAGGCTGTGAATACTTGGGTACATTATGCAAGGTTTTTTTTGAATAAATTTGCAAAGATTTTAAACAAACTTCTTTTACGTTTCCATTATGGGGGGTTGTTTGTAGAATTTTGAGGAAAATAATGAATTTAATCCAATTTTGGAATAAAGCTGTAACATAAATTGTGGAAAAGGTGAAGTGCTGTGAATACTTTGCAGATGCACTGTAATTGAAGTGTAAACTATCAGATGTTAAACTAAGGAGATATAGATTTGTGTATGTGATCCAATATTTGTCACTGCAAGTTGAAAGTGTCATCATTAGGCCAAAACATACGATTTATAAGAAGTTTTGTCAATTTTTTGGAATGCACTGAGGTTAGCAACACCAAAATGGCTTATAATCAAAAGGAAACCATGTCCACTCTCAAACATGATTAGCAAAGTTAGGGCATGGTGATTTATGGAAGTGGGATACTGGTTTATGTTGATTATGTGACTACTGATTACAGAGAGAATTGTGAAGTGTATATATTTATACTTTCTGCCTAGTTTCAGTCAAATGCTGCAAAACTAATCCAATGGTGCTTCACAGTACAGATTGATGATGGTTGAATGCGTGCATTAAAATAAGCCCAATAACTTTTTTAAGGCAAAGACTTTAAAATGTTCTTAAAAGTAAAAGTCTACTTTTCTTCTTTCGGTTGCTCCCATTAGGGGTCACCTCAGTGGATCCATCTCCATACTACTTTCCTCTACATCTGCCTCTTTCAAATCATCTACCTGCATGTCTTCCATCACCACATCCATAAACCTCCTCCTTGGCCTTCCTCTTTTTCTCCTTCCTGGTGGCTCCATCCTCAGCATTCTTCTACTGATATACCCCATGTCCTTCCTCTGCACATGTCCAAACCAACTCAATCGCACCTCCCTCACCTTGTCTCGAAAACGTCCTACTTGCGCTGTCCCTCTAATAAACTTGTTCCTAACCTTGTAAATCCTTGTCGCTCCCAAGGGAAATCTCAACATCTTCAACTCTGCTACCTCCAGCTTCACCTCCTGTCTTTTACTCAATGCCACTGTCTCTAAACCATACAACATTGCAGGTCTCACCACAGTGTGACCTGCTATCTTGCAGATACTCTTCTATCACAAATCACTCCTGACACTTTTCTCCACCCACTTCACCCTGCCTGCACTATTTTCCTCACTTCTCTAACACACTCTTGAGGTACCTGAACTCCTCCACCTTCACCAACTTTTCTGCAACCTACCTACTTTCCACTCTTTATCCTTTTCTCCTTACTAAACCTATCCACTTCCTGCTTCACCATCTCCACATTATCCAACCTTCTCTCTCTCTCTCTCTCTCTCTCTCTCTCTCTCTCTCTCTCTCTCTCTCTCATATTTTCCTAATTTAACAGCTGCTTAAAATACTTCTTCCACCTTTAACACACTCTCCTCACTAGTCCACACATTTCCATCTCTATCTCTTTGTCGATCCCAATTCTTTTTTGCCAACCTCTTTCTCTTTATGCTTTCATGCACTTCCTCATTCTACCATCTTTGTCTTCCTTTCTATTTCCAAATGTCTTTATCACTTCTGCAGTAGTTGCCAAATCATCCAGCACCTCTTCACCAACACCGAGCCCCTGTCTGGCCTCTTCCCTGAATCTCACACTACAGTCTTCCTTCTTTAGTTTCCACCATCTTATTCTTCTTTCAGTCCTTACTCTCCTCCTCTTCTTCTTCACCTCCAAAGCCATTCTACAGACCACCATCTGATGCTGTCTAGCTACATTGTTCCTACGTTACACCTTACAGTCTCCAATATCTTTCAGGTTACATCTCCTACGTAAAATATAGTCCACCTGTGTGCACCTTCCTCCACACTTATACATCACCCAATGCACCTTCTTCCTAAAATAAATCCTTTTTGCGAAATCTACCACCATCTGCCCTTCCACATTTCTCTCCTTAAGGCCATACCTACCCATCACTTCCTTATCCCCTCTGTTCCCTTCACTTACATGCCCATTAAAGTTTGCCCCAATCGTTCATTCCTAAGTACACCATCTACCACTTTTACTCCAGAATTTTTACTTCTCCTCCATCTCACAACCCACTTGTGGAGCATAAGCACCGATGACATTTATCATCACCCCTTCAGCTTCACGTTCATCACCCTATCAGAAACTCTCTTCACCTCCACTACACTCTTACTGTACTCTTCCTTCAGAATCACCCCTACACCATTTCTCTTTCCATCCACACCATGATAGAACAGTTTAAACCCACCCGAATGTTCCTGGTCTTACTGTTTTTTTACTTGGTCTCCTGAACACACAACATATCTACCTTTCTCCTCTCCATCATATCAGCTATCTCTCTCCCTTTACCCCTCATAGTACCAGCATTTAAAGTACCAACTCTAACCTCCACTCTCTTACACGTCTCCTTTCTCTGTTGTCTCTGTAGACATCTTTCTTCTCTCATTCTCCTCCTTTGGCCAACAGTAGCCCAATTTCCACTGGTACCCTGTTGGTCAACAATAACTATGGTGGTTGTTGGTAACCCGGGCCTCGACCGATCCAGTATGAAATTCTGGTTCTGGTGGATATTTGATTTGCCATGTTTTACTCTGGATGCCCTTCCTAACACAAACTTTGACATTTATCCGGGTTTGTACAACCCTAACGGCTGGGTTGGCTGAATGTCTACACTTAGTAGTTTGAAATTGTGGTTGACATTGCAGTGTTGTGCAGAAGTGGAAAAGAAAATTGTGTTGCTGTCCAAATACAGTGGAACCCGGTTATGTCGATGTCCTAGGGCAGGGGTGGCCAAGCCGCATGCGGCTCTTTGGCTGGTTTCATGCGGCTCTTTGGCCGGTTTCATGCGGCTCTTACGTTCATATCGATTTTTGTGTGTTTGATTTTTAATGTGCGTGTTCGCCTTTGCTTAAGTTCAGTACGGTATTTTTAAGACTTAAATGAGCTTGCCCCTACTGGGAAACTTTGCGGTATATCAGACGTTGGCATGAGGCCAATCATAAATTACAGGGATTCACCGAGAATTTTCGGAAATACCTAAATCCCCGAAACAACACGCAGAAACACAATTGTAATGACGCAATAAAAAAGCGCAGCAGCACACGGTTATCTGGATAAGAGCCAACATGTCTGATGTGTGCGGATAGCGATGTGCAAAACATGCAATGCTGAAATTTCAAGAGGGGTGTATCTGCAAAGAGTTTCTCCAAGTCGGGTTTAATTTATCACCTGAAATCCAAACATCCCGATTGCCTTTCTAAATATGAGAAGAACGCGGCGCAGAAAAGTATAGTCAATCCGAGCATGCGCACTGAACTTTTCACAGTGTGAAAAGGCAGGAAAGTTTTCCAGTGATGGTGCCAAGGCAAAAGGTATAACACAAAATTATGGATTTCATTGCCTTTTGAATTGAATTTTCATTTCAGTGCATCTCTAAAATATTATCGTTGGTGTGGCCCTCTGACACAATTCAGGTTTCTCATGTGGCCCCTTGTAAAAATTAATTGCCCCACCCCTGCGGTATATTCATCTCACGCACATGCGCGTTTGACGAAAATACCGTATTGAACTCAAGCGAAGTGAACACGCACATAAAAAAAAAAAACACAAAGTCTGTTTTCTACCCGGAAACACGTGAAATCAAAGCATCGATCTGTTCTGACTGACACACGTGTAAAAGAATTGCTTCGAGTGGCAACAACGGAATACGAGGCAGATTTGAAGAGGATTGTTTAAGGCAAGGAATGCCAAAAGTCCCACTAAGTAACATGCATACTAAAAGAAAAACGCTATTGTAAATTATTATATTTTTGTTTGTGGACTTGGTTAAACAGAGTGTGTGTGTGAGACAGTGCACACAATGTTCATTGTTGAAAATGACTGTCCTGTGGTCTTAGAACTGTGGGAGTCAATTTCTGTCATTATGTTGGTGTGTGACATTTACAATAAATCTGGCTGAGCAGAGGTGTGTGTGTGTGTGTGTGTGTGTGTGTGTGTGTGTAAGAGGAAGGGATGGGTGATGTTCATGTGTGCCCATGTGTATGATGTGGCTCTTTGCGGTAACACAGTGAAAAATGTGGCTCTCGGTCTCTGACTGGTTGGCCACCCCTGTCCTAGGGGGTCGCCAAAAAGCATCAAGATATCCGATGATCGAGATAAACGAAAATCAAAATGGCGGCAATATATTAACGTGCTTGAAATTTCTTTATGTACATGATGTGCGTTAATAAATGAGAATGTGCATGCATGTGTTTTTGAAGGGTTTTTTTACACAACAGCGTTGCCGCGATTTGTTTGATGAAGGCATGCTATAAAAATACATACAGTATATGTTTATCTGTCAGGAATCCACCTGCCACGCCCCTTTCGGCCCCCTTCAGCGTGTCAGGTGTTTTCTCGGCCGCTTTCTCTGAAGCTCCCGGCTTCAATCGCGCACATATGGTGCTCGTTTAGCATCATCACCAGCTCCTATTTAAACTTCCACACTCTCACAGTCCGTTATTGTTGGTATATGTTGGTTCACGGCGGTCGTTGTTATCGCGCATGTGTATCCCGATGCGTGTCTTCCACGGCACTCTCTCAACGGCTGCTCTTTTCTTCCCAAAGCGCACCGCGATTCCCCCGATCCTGCGGTGTTCATTCTATGTTTTGCTGCTCATCCCGCTGAACGCTGCTGCTGCTTTCGCCTCCGTTCATCGCATAACATTTAACAACAAAAGGCATATGTGCACTAACTAACAGCAGAGATTCACCAGTATACAATACAACACCTGTAGCAGCTGTAAGCCTTGATTTTTCCGCCACTTCCACAAGTTCTTCTGCGGCTGCACCGAGATAACCAACGTTAAATGGCAAATTTTTCCCCCCTTGTGCTCGAGATATCAGGGTTCGGCGACATAAAAGAATCGACATAACCGATAAAAAATGCTAAGACAAAGCGAGAATTTGCCGGTTCCACTTCAAAAATGTCGACTTAATAGGGTTGTCGAGATAAGCAGGTTCCACTGTACTTGTGAGCCTGAGTGTACAAAATATAAGTTGAATGTAACTAAATAATTTAGCGCTGGGCTTGCATTTATTCTGCCTGTGCTTTTCAGGAGACCTGTAAAAGAATTTGAGAAACTAAATTGTTACTTTTGTCATGTTCACGCTGTGTGTGTTTGGAGGGGGGGTTGAGTCACGTCGTGTCGTTTCTAGTCCTGCTTGAGCCACTGTCTCACTGTTTATAGCAGTTACTGAACGTTCAAAGAGGCATACTGACCGTAATAAGACACATTACATGTTACCTGCCGGTTTGTTACCAAGTGGATTCTTGACACCACCCTGACTTTTTACATCACATATGTAAAATAAAATCGTGAAGCTTAATCTCTTTAATTGTATACTTTGTTAGAAGTAGTAATATTAATATGGAAGATGCTTACTCAAAACTGTAAAAGAAGGGCAAGTAGGGTCTTGGTAGTTTTTGCCAATTCTGATTTCTCTGTGTACATATATGCAACATAAACGTATCAATTCTAAAACCTTGTGTCTTTTTGAGCAGGCTCCATCGCTGAATCAAAATGGCACTGTAAAGCCATGTTATCCTACTGTGTTAACCATGTTGGCTTACAAGAGTAAACTAGAACTAGTTACATCACTTTGCTTTTATAAAGCTGCTGTTGATTTATAATCTTTCTTTTTTTTCTTCTTCTTTGACGCACTTTTCTGCTTTTGTTCAGTTTGTAATAGGGTTGTCATGATACTATACACATCTTATGGTGTGTAGGAAGGAGATCTAATATAAAAATTAAACACCTCTCCAACTCTGGTGTTCAGTGGGTTGCTGGGTTTATCCAATTATGCTGTAAAGTAGAGTTTAATTAGATATCGTGTAAAGGTTGCTTATGAAAATGATTATCTTTAATAAGGGTAAAAGGAGCCTTTAACATGCTTGTAGCCATGGTTGAATGGAAATAAAAAAAAAAAAAATGGAGAAATGGGTTTGGTGGTTGGTGTGCTACATAACTTAATTAAATTGTTTGGCAATCAGTGAAGCATGCTTTCATTGTTTGCTTTTGTATTGGCCCTATAGGTTTGAGAGAGAGCATGAGGCAGGCCGAACTGAATAACTGGTCTCTGGAGCCGACTCAGATTGTGGATCTTTGTTCCTCTATCAACCAATTCTTTGCCCGAACTGGAGTCATTCAGCCACAAGGTGCAGTGCAGCCACCCGTTTGCCATGGCACTATGCATCCCTCCAAGCCCAGTCAGCACATCAATACAGGTATTTTTTTTTTTTATACCCAAAACCTTTTTTCTTTTTTTTTTTCTTTTTTTTTTTTATAAATCTAAGATCACATGCTTTATTTATATAATTTTGTGTGAACTTCAGAGTCCACAAAATGGATGTGAATTTGGATGAGTAATACGGCTGGGACGATTCACTAATCTGGCGATTCAATACATATTGCGATTCTGTTGCTATTGCGATTCATTGTTTAAATTGTGTTTTTTGTTTGCTTAATAAAGATTAGACAATGGCAAATACTTGATCATACCCTTAGAGACTGTATGAGTTATATTAACAAAAACAATGCATCACATCCTTCTGAATTTTTATTTCAGGAGCATACACATACATAGTGCATAAAGAACCTTGAACCATAAAACTTTCAAGTGCGCGCTGTGAGGCCAGATTGAGAGTGTGTGTAGCACTTAATATGGAGAAAGCCGGTTAATTGGGCAGCAATAACCATATTAGACGCATTGTCTGTGAATAAAGCAGGGTCTTCCTTATTTATTGAAGTTCCATTCAATCGCTACACCACGAAGCAGCTCTGCAAGATTTGCCCCTGTGTGACTCTCATGAAAGGCTCTGATTTGGAGCACGTGAGAAGACAAATACCAGTCATCTGTAATGTGATGGGCTGTCAGGGTGACATAGGACTTCGTAGCTCATGATGTCCAGGCATCACAGCTAAGTGCGACTCGTTGAGCTTTGTTTAAACAGTTTTTTTTTTACTTCTGATGCAACCTCGTCATAGATTTTAGGCACGACCGTGTCTGCGGAAAGCTTCTTCGATGGAATAACGTACCTCGGCTCCAAAGTATAGATCATGTTTCGAAAACCTGCATTTTCCACAACGGTCTGAGGTCGAATGTCTTTGTAAATTAAAAGAGCAATCGACTCTGTGATGCGTTTTTGCTTCTCCGAAGTGCATGGTAATTTACTCAATGTCACATCCAGAGTTTGTTGAGATGCTGCAGGTTGTTTGCCGTTCAGCCCGAAATTCAGCTCGGGATGGTGTCGAGCAAGGTGGGCACTCAAGTTGGTCGTATTGCCACAATACGCTATCACTGTATGGCAGAGTTTGCATACTGTTTTAGTCATGTCCAGCGCAGCTCTTCCTGGCAGTGTGTAAAATCCAGTGTTTCCACACTTGCGATTTAAAACGTGAAGGTGCAGAAACAATTCTCAAAGAGGTTTGCTTCCCTGAAATAAGCATATGTACAAAATATCTACACGTTTCGGAAGCTATGGGTACATCTCCAATACAACTCCTTTAAAATAGAGGTGGGAGCTCAGTGATTAAGGCATTGGACTTTGGATCAGAAGGTCACAGGTTCAAATCCCATCACCACCAAGCTGCCACTGCTGGGTCTTTAAACAAGGCCCTTAAACCTCCCCTGCTCAGTTCTAAGTCGCTCTGGAGAAGGGCGTCTGCCAAAATGCCATAAATGTAAAATCCTAACAAGATCATGGGAACATGTGCCCAACCCAGCTCTACCCCAACCCAAATACAGAGAAAAGATGAATTATTCAGAAGTTCTATAAATGTCTCTTTATTTGTGCCCCTTCATTTGTATTATTTAGTTGTTGAAATGTGATATGTGCAATTAAACGTGTGTTGTGCCTGGTTGAAAAGCTGTGTTTATCAAGCCATGCTAGCTTATTTGTGTGTTTGTAAAGATGTATTCTACATTGTCATGTTTCTTTTTGATTAGTCACAACCTGAATGTTTCCTCACTTCAGCATAGGGCTGGGCGATAAATCGATTTTATCGATTAACTCGAATGTGTAGTTCACATCGATCTGTTTTAATAAAAATCGGTTTTCTCTTTAATGTCCGCCGAAGCTCCCCTTTGGGCTTCCATAGTTTTGAACGAATGGCAGTGAGCAGAGAAGAACTTGTTCCCAAGAAATGCACAATGTCATCTGTAATTTGGAATTGGTCCGGTTTTGCTGCGTCAGACTGCGGCACACACACCCCGCTGCAAAGTGTGTTTGAAGGCTGTTGCAAGCAAAGGTAGCAGTACCACAAACTTACTGCAGCACCTCAAACAGAGGCATGTTGTCGAGTGGGAGAGATGTAGGGTCCTACGAAATGAACAAGACAGCGGCAGCACAAGACTGCGTTTAAGCAGCCGCTCCTTGAAAATACACGGTTAAGCAGCCGCACTATGTTTAGTGTTGCGCGTCTAATTGTACACTTACGGTATGGGTGGTGGGAGCGGTCAAAATACCTGTAAAGGCTTCAGAACGGTGTTTCCGTTAAGAAACAGAAAAATCTGAGTATTTAACTCACCATATTCAAACATTTTTTTTTAAGTTTGCTCAATCTTTCAAATAATTCTTATTTAGAATCTCCCTGTCTATTATATTCTTATTTATATTAAAAGTCATTTTACTGTGGAGTTTTTAAGAAAAGTACATTTAAGTACACTCCAAACATCACTGCATTTTTAACCATGTCCCACATTCAAACACTCATAAAACATTTTCCTTTATAGGTTTGCTCAATCTTTCAAATACTTCTAATTTACAGTGTCCCTGTCTATTACTCTGTTAAATCTGTTCTCATTTTACTGTGGAGTTTTGGAGAAAAGTAAAGGCAAAATCACTCAAAACCTCAGGTGCATTTTCAATCATGTTCCACATTTAAACACTCATAAAACATTTTTATTTGTAGGTTTGCTCATTTTAATGTTGTTACGTTCTATTTTCACAATTTACAAAAGCAGGGCCGCCATCTTGTATTTTTGGCTTGTTGTTTCTGATTGCACTTTAACCCAAAGTGGGTTATAATCCCAGAAGGGTAAATAAACTTTATTTAATAAAGTTAAAACTTTTTTTGAACATTTTCTTTGTCATATGCAGATTGATTTTTAACCAGGGGGAAAAATCGTTTTAAATCGAAAATCGGATTTTTTGTGAAAAAATCTGGGATTTTTTTTTCCCAGGCCATATTGCCCAGCCCTACTTCACATAACTCGTGTTATGAGCACTGATTAAGTTTTGATTAGACATCTAACTATTTGGCTTTTATTTTTAATTTGTCTGGTCAGAATTTAACAAATCAGGGCTTGAAATAAAGATAAGATATCTAGATGCAAACAATTATGACGAAGAGTTGACTGTATTCTTTGTGGCAGTCTAAATGACAAATATCAACATTGTATTCTTATTAGTAATTAGTATTAGTGTTCATCGATCATCTCTAGTGTACTGGAGTAGCATTAATTAATTAAATTGTTGTAAAAAAATTTTGAAATATATTTAGATATCATTTTAAAAGAATTCAATTAATGAATGGAAAAAAAAAAATTTTTTTTTAAATAAATAATTAGATGCTGCTCGAATTTAATGACAAGCAAGATTTTTTGCACAATTCTCTTCAAATCTTGACTTTCCTATTGAAGTCAGAATCTAAGCTGAAATTATCACCATATTCTCAGACATTTGTGGTTCCTTTTTGTCAGTGAATAGGTGTCAATTACTATTTTTCAGGAAATATGTACATGGATTCAAGACAGAGTATGACTGCAATGATGGCTCCTCCAGGTTATCCCCACATGCCCCCCATGAACAGCACAGCCAATGCCATGACAGGTTAGTGGTGTTCCATCGTCACTCCAATCATTAGTACAATTTAATAATACTAGGTTATTTTGTTTGTGTATAAACCAATGTAATGCATGTAGAATTTTATGCAAGTAATGCAGATAATGAATGTTTCTGCAAGATATTAGGTGATGGAGGTTGCATGCTGTGTATGGCAAGGCTGATGTGGGTGTGTGTACTTTATAGGCCATCATGCACAGATGAACCAGCAGCACATGATGCCTACTGGAAACTTTCCAATGCGCCGCATGCCTGCTGATGACATCCAGGATGACTTTGACTGGGACTCCATTGTTTAGCCCTGTCCCTATATAAAAAAAGGTGGTGCAGGCAACATAAGAGAGTCGCTTGGAAGAAGAGTGTGTATGTGTGCGAGAGAGAGAGAGAGAGGGCTAGTCCCAAGATGTCTGCATGCCCCAAAGCGGGAAGCAGTTTGGAACAGGGCGCTTCAAAAAGTGCAAGTGTCGTTAATGTGAGCAGAAAGAGACTCTTGTTCTGGTGTTTTAAGAAATGAAAACAAAAACAAACAAAACATTACTTTGAAGACAATCACGTTTACTAGGAAATGTTCAAGTGATTGATTTTGTACTTGTCCAAAGGACAAAGCTCATGTTCATGTTAAATGTAAAGCCCTCTTTTCCATCCATTTCTCTATGGCGCCTGAAACTCTATTCAGTCTCCTAACTCCCTTCTGCAAGTAAGTTGTTAGGCCAAGCTCTTATTCCTGTCCTTAATATTATTTGTGTGAGACTTTTTTTTATTTTTATTTTATTTTTATTATCATTATTATTATTTTGTGTGAAATGTTTGGTTTATTTTTCTTCCTCCCATCTCCTGGTGCAGGCTAAGCTACTTTTTGGCTCTCTTTCATGATTCTATTTCCCCTCTAAAAATGCAGGCCACTTTTCAGACAGGAATAGTTCTTGGGTCATTCTGTCTGCACAGTGCCACAGGTTCTCTAGGTCTTTATTAACTTAGGTGCTCCACATATCACCTGAACCTTTACTGTACCTTATACAAACAATGCCAAGCATCCAAATCTCTGAGTTAGCAAATGATTATCCATTGTCTTTTTAATGATTGGTGTGCTTCATAAGATGTATGTAAAGTCCATTACCTGCAGTATTTGTACTTTGTATCTTTGCTGTCTGTGATGTATCATTCTCCGATCACTGATACTTTTTTAACAGTGTGAAATGGTGCATCTGGAACTGACACTGATTCAGACCTCACTTTTTATTAATCTCATGTTCATTTCTGTTCTACCATCACTTTCATATCCTGCATGTACAGTTGGTTTTATTTAATAGATTCTTGCCATTACTTGTCGAGAAAAAAAATTGCATGGATAATTTAAAAAGGTAGCAAATAATGTGGAGATGGCCTGTTGCATAGCTCAGCAAAACAAAGGCATGGATCTTATGTCACCACATTTTAATGAAGCATGCTATTTTTCTGTTTTATACCCTTTAACATTAATCTACTTGCTGTTTTGCTGAACCATCAAGGACTCACGTAAGACAGTACTAGTATTTGGTGTAGAAACAAGAATATTGGAGAAATGCTTTAATATAGAGAGAGGAAAAATTCAGAACAGTTTAAAAAAATAAAATAAAAAATAAAAACCTCCAAGCCATTTGTGACCCTGTCACTGATGAACATTCAATCAACCCATCTGCAGAAGCCACAGAAGTAAAAGCAAAAATATCAATGGACTACATGCCTACCTAAGCATTTTTAATATATTCCAATTTTTATCATGAGCAATTAACAGGTTAATTGTGCAGTATTGCAAATTAGGGCTAAAGATTATGATCAGTAATTTCTAACTCTTGTAATTTGACCCTGCCCAAGGTAAATGCCTTATTATTTTTTGTTTATTGAAGTTACTTTTATTAAGAGTGTATGATTACTCATTATGGTAAACATTTAGTGTAAAATTAGTGATATCATGAATATGATCTATAGACAATCATGTTTGTATTACAGTTTTACAGTATTACAGAATATACCGATTATTGTTCCTTTTATGCCACTTACTTTGGGTTGTAAGGATGGAATGACTTAAGAAACCCGGCCTTTAAATATTTATGAATGTATCAATATAACTGATGGTATTTGAGTCCCACAAACACTCTGCATTCTGTGTCCAACAAAACTTTACAAACATCTTTCATGATGCCCAATAGTGTTGCAATATTTTAAGAGCCATTATACGGCTTTGTTTTTATGTTTGACTGAGGCTGGTTACACACTCAAAATTACATCTGAAAATGCCACAGCTGAGACCACACACTGTCACAATACATATTGCTCTTGAAAGACCTTCATATGTATTTAATTACTTACTCACACCCTTTTAACTTAAGCACTTTTATGTAGTAATATTGGCAAGTAGTCAGGAAAGGTTTATACTTGGACATGGACCCAGTACATTTTTGGGTAATTATTAACATAGCTTAATTTATAAAAAGCAAAGTCAGAAGCTGTTTTAGATTAAAAACAAATTCAACACAGTGAGGCAACAACAAAAAGAAAAGCCCGTTTTTTAAAGAGAATAGAAAAAATTAAGAACTTGAAAAAGTACAAAATGACAGACGTTAAATTAGTCAGATTTAGAGCATGGTATTAGTATCACAGGTTACAGCAAGCTTAGAATATTATGTAAATTCCATTATATTCATAGATTTCTCTTTATATATATATATATATATATATATATATATATATATATATATATATATATATATACATACATACATACACATATACAGTACAGACCAAAAGTTTGGACACACCTTCTCAAAGAGTTTTCTTTATTTTCATGACTATCAAAATTGTAGATTCACACTGAAGGCATCAAAACTATGAATTAACACATGTGGAATTATATACATAACAAAAAAGTGTGAAACAACTGAAAATATGTCATATTGTAGGTTCTTCAAAGTAGCCACCTTTTGCTTTGATTACTGCTTTGCACACTCTTGGCATTCTCTTGATGCCTACTTTGAAGAATCTACAATATGACATTTTCAGTTCACTTTTTTGTTATGTATATAATTCCATATATAATTCCACATGTGTTAATTCATAGTTTTGATGCCTTCAGTGTAAATCTACAATTTTGATAGTCATGAAAATAAAGAAAACTCTTTGAATGAGCAGTGTGTCCAAACTTTGGTCTGTACTGTGTGTGTGTGTGTGTGTGTGTGTGTGTGTGTGTGTATGTATATATATATATATATATATATATATATATATATATATATATATATATATATATATATATATATATATATATATATAATATTCCGTGTAGCGGGATTTTTATGGCAACAAATGTATGTATCCAAGTAAAATGCTGATAGATACTCAACATTGCCAGTAATAGTGTGCTGGCAATGAATGTAGTTTTCAGTGTGAAATAGGCTTTAGGTAATGTTATTGTTGATGCTATTTTGCAGAATATTGCATCCAATTTGTAATCTTTAATAGATTCTCCAGAATCTTACATTCAAAACATTGTTGTATTTTATCCCTGTAGTTCTGTGTTCTGTGAATGCACTTTTATCCATGTCTTTTAGTCTTTTTAGCATCTACTGGTCTACCATGCTTGATATTTTTTCTTGTCTCAGCTCATTTTGCCTCTTTATATAAGTTAGGTTATAAGTTTTGCATTCAAGTGTTACCCTTACCATGACCTATTTTTATGAAGCCTAGAGCTTTTAACTGCTTATTTGTCATTTGTGCAGATTTAAAATTGAAAGATTTTAGAAGCACAACTTCAGCTGTTGTACATGTTTGATGTGCCCAAACTTTTTATTATGAAGAGCCAAAAATCAAAATTGAAGTTGCCAGGGTCTCCCTCATATATGATTTCACAATATTCATAAACAAAATAAATAAATAGAAAATATTACTGTAATCTGCACAACGACTGCAGTTACATTTTTTTTTAAGTTTCTTTTTTTTATATATATATTTCACTTAAACATTGTACAAAGAAAACAAACAATCCCATTTATACAATAGAGTTCAATGCCTAGTACAGATATTCCAGATATTAAAAATACAGACATATAATTGCAATATCAGTGACCTTTATTAAAAGACATGAAGCTAGTCCTAAATTTTGGTCAAATTTGGCTGCAGCTGACTTACTGCAAAGTCAGGATATTATCTAGGTGAGAGTCAGTAGTTTGCTTTTTTAGTTCATATTAAAAACATTAAATGAAAGTGTCATATTAATTAAGAAATGAAGATATGTGTCAATTCCATGGCATTTTTCTTTTTTTCCCTATCATATATGGCATGGCGGCCAAATCAAAGGTCATCACAAGCTAATCTTCCCTAGTTTAAGCATCTAATTTTGAGAATATACTGGACATCCAGAATAGAGATTTATCCTCAAAACATTTTTCATTTGACACCACATTTGGGTATTTGTCCTCATATGCTGCCCAGAAACAGACTGTTTAGAAACAAATGCTATAGGTACTGTGACCCTGTATATGAAAATCATTTGCTGATAAATGTATGGGAAAGGGGTCAAGCTACATTTTAAAAATAGCAAGTAATAGGTGTTTTATATAGTTCAAGTGAAGAGAAAGTCTGAGAATTGAGCTGACAATGTCTGAACGCAACTAATGTTGTAGTGGTTAAAAAAAAAATTCCTACCATTGTGCGAGTGTTGTGTAAAAAAAAAAAAAAAAAAAAAAAAAAAATTCTCATTTTAGTAAACATATGGAAATGCACCTGCCGGAGAGATTATTATAAAAGGGGACTGAATGAGAAGCCTAGTTACAATTAAGGGAGAAAACTGCCAACAACGTATGGTATTTGAGGCCTATTTTATTAATTGTTGGTGTGGTGTTGTGCTTGTTGTAAATATATGTCTTTTTAATTGTCCTTTTTCCCCTCTGGGGAGGATGGGGGAGGATGGGGGGAGCGAGGGCATGAGTTTACTTGCAAAAGAAAAGTGAGAAGCATACAGAGTATTTTGTTATTGTCCAATTCAAGGGTGATACAATATGTATATATCTATATTGTATATATGTGCGTTGGCTTTTTGTGTGACACTACCTTTTACCTGTATTATGGTTGAACATTGTGTTAATGTTTATGTATTTTAATCTTTGTTTTCTGTTTGCTTCGTCTGTCATTTCTTGTATTTTTTTCTTATTTCTTTTCCTTTGTTATTGCACGGTTTATTACTTTTGCTGTTCAATCAACAAAATGATGCAGCTACTCCTTGTATTGGTTTAGTGCTGTAACATATCTCCATGTAAAGTGTCATTAGGATTGTTCGTACAACCCCCCTGCCCCCCTGATATGCATGAATGGAATTTAAAGAAAATAAAATGTTAACTTCACTGTGGGATTGTTTGCTTGTGAGGAATCTTTTTCTACAAGTGTCACAGATTTCCATGCACATACTCCATGTTTCTTTTATGACCCATTCACAATATAATGTAGATATTGTGATAATGGCACAGTATGTACTTATTTATTGTAGATATGGTAATTTTTTTTATAAAGTATAAATCACACCAGTATAAAGCAGATGATTCTACAATGATTTAAATTTGATTATTTTAAATGTTTAATATTTTTTAGAATTAGTTTTCAGCATTTAACAGTTATGTAGACTTGGTGATGTGTGTGTGTGTGTGTGTGTGTGTGTGTGTGTATATATATATAACATTATTTTTTTTATTTTTTTTTGTCAAGTCGTCAAGTTTATTTGTATAGCGCTTTTCACAACAGACATTGTCTCAAAGCAGCTCTACAGAAATCAACAGTTAAGGTGAATGGTGTGTATTTATCCCTGATGAGCAGCATGGCGACTGTGGCAAGGAAAAACTCCCTTAGATGTTATGAGGAAAAAACCTTGAAAGGAACCAGATTTAAAAGGGGAACCCATCCTCATTTGGGTGACATCAAGAGTTTGATCATAAATCTTTAAACAATACAGAACACTGGAGAGTGAGAACTAACATGAGTACTGGAGTGTGTGTGATAAGTAATGTTCTTTCTACAGTCTTATACAGTCTATATGGTAATAAAACTAGGAGCTACTAAGCATCTCATAAAATAGCTCAACATTTGTGATCATCGCAGATCCAGCAACAGCTTCTCCATGCCAGAGCCTTTAAACCCTCCAGGAGGTCCAATGTCAAAACTCCACAATTGTAGTGGGATTCAATTGGCACTGGTACGTCTCTAGATGGTTCAGGATGTTTGCAAGTTCGGCATCTACTTCTTTAAAGGTCCATAATCTTCATGAGGTGGGACGTGACTGGAGCTGGCCAAACCTCAGGATGCCTCGGGATGGGGAGAGAAAGAGAAGCAGTGAAGAGCAATTAGCATAGCTGCTGTTCATGATATTAACAGCACAAGTTGATAATGTGCATGTGATCAGATATTCTGGAGCACAAGGTTATGATGTGAGACTTGTGTTATGTGTAGGCTTTGCTAAAAAGATATGTTTTTAATCTACACTTAAACTGGGAGAGTGTGTCTGAGCACCGAACACTGTCAGGAAGACTATTCCAGAGTTTAGGAGCTAAATGTGAGAATGCTCTACCACCTTTAGTGGACTTTGCTATTAGAAGTCCAGAGTTTTGAGATCTCAGGGAGCATGACGGATTGTAGCATGTTAAAAGACTGGATAGATACATGGGAGCCAAACCATTTAGTGTTTTGTAAGTAAGAAGTAGTATTTTGTAGTCAATTAGAAACTCAACAGGTAGCCAGTTTAGGGACGATAAGATTGGGGTTATATGATCATATTTTCTTGACCTTGTGAGAATTCTGGCTGCTGCATTCTGAACTAACTGAAGCTTGTTTATTAATAATGATTTTTTAAAGAAACACAATAGATTGTTAACTGTGAGCTCTCTCTCTCTCTCTCTCTCTCTCTCTCTCTCTCTCTCTCTCTCATTCATATATATATATATATATATATATATATATACAGAATATATATTTATTAGGAAAGCTATATTAATGCTGGGCGGGGACAAGATTGCATCATACAGTTTTTGCTGATATTTCAGAAGCACTTTCTGGCTGCAAATCCCATGTTGTTTTATTGTTTGCTGAGACAATTTAACAATGGAATGGAAGTCACTAAGTTATCAGATAATGTTGCATTTAAGTATAGTATTTGTGTAACCCATTGGTTTACCAGAGGTCTGATTGCCTCCTTTATTCTGTGGCTAGCATCTGTGGTTATTGTGCTTCTAGGTCATTTACAATGTTGTGTGGTGTACCAGCAACTATCGGCTAGTTGCTACCATTCTTGCTAAGTGTTGTTGTGATCCCAGTAGCTGTCCATGGATCTTTATTATAATAATCATGAATTCAATAATCATATTTAATCAATAAAAATGTGGACACATCCAATGTCCCACCTGTCTGGGGCATTAGAGGTAAGAACAGTATTTTGCAGGATTGGACCCTAAGATTTAAGATGATGTCCTTTCCAGAGGCTAAGCCCAGTCTGACTGTTCAATTCAAAAATGTGTTTTTCTCCACAGAAGTGCTGCTCAACAGATGCTTTTTGAATTGCATCATCATCAATTGCAAGTAAACACTAGATACTGTTGTCTGGAAATCTAGGAGATCAGTGGTTACAAAAATATTCAAACCAGCTCATCACAAGATTCTAAGTTTTTCTATTCTAAAGGTTAATGTGAACATTAATTGAAAATGCTGATCCATATCTGCATGTCTTTGTGCTGGCACGTAATTGGCTGACTAAAAATTCTTCTTTCGGCTTCTCCTATTAGGGGTCGCCACAGCGGATCATCCGTTTCTGTTTTGTGATCCACATATTTGATTTGGCCCATGTTTTACGCTGGATGCCTTTCCTAACGCAACCCTCCGCATTTACCCGGGCTTGGGACCGGCACTAAGAATGCACTGGCTTGTGCAAACCTAATGTCTGGGTTTACTAGATAATTGTCTAAATTACTAAGTTTGTAGGTGTTCTTAATTAAGTGATTGATAAGTGTATTGATGCATATTAATTGAAAAAATGTAATCAGTAGTGGTTGTTAAATAACAACAAAAATAAGTGTCTATGCAGACTTCAGCACAACTTCCTGTAAATAGTCTTCACTACTATATTAATTATTAAATCATGGGCAGCTCTTTTTTATAGATGTTTATATTTCATCCATAGCGATAACCACTTCCTTGTTAGTGGCTAACGCCCACGCTATTGATTCTTTAGCATTCATAAATCAAATGTATTTCCGGTACAGAGTGAGGTTCCACAGTGACACTGCGCTAACTCTGGTTTCTTTTTATACCCCTGTCATTGTTGTGTATGTTGTAAAGTAAAAAATATATATATATATACAGGGAGTGCAGAATTATTAGGCAAATGAGTATTTTGACCACATCATCCTCGTTATGCATGTTGTCTTACTCCAAGCTGTATAGGCTGGAAAGCCTACTACCAATTAAGCATATTAGGTGATGTGCATCTCTGTAATGAGAAGGGGTGTGGTCTAATGACATCAACACCCTATATCAGGTGTGCATAATTATTAGGCAACTTCCTTTCCTTTGGCAAAATGGGTCAAAAGAAGGACTTGACAGGCTCAGAAAAGCCAAAAATAGTGAGATATATTGCAGAGGATGCAGCAGTCTTAAAATAGCCAAGCTTCTGAGCGTGATCATCGAACAATCAAGCGTTTCATTCAAAATAGTCGACAGGGTCGCAAGAAGCGTGTGGAAAAACCAAGGCGCAAAATAACTGCCCGTGAACTGAGAAAAGTCAAGCGTGCAGCTGCCAAGATGCCACTTGCCACCAGTTTGGCCATATTTCAGAGCTGCAACATCACTGGGTGCCCAAAAGCACAAGGTGTGCAATACTCAGAGACATGGCCAAGGTAAGAAAGGCAGAAAGTCGACCACCACTGAACAAGACACACAAGCTGAAAGCGTCAAGACTGGGCCAAGAAATATCTCAAGACTGATTTTCTAAGGTTTTATGGACTGATGAAATGAGAGTGAGTCTTGATGGGCCAGATGGATGGGCCCGTGGCTGGATTGGTAAAGGGCAGAGAGCTCCAGTCCGACTCAGACGCCAGCAAGGTGGAGGTGGAGTACTGGTTTGGGCTGGTATCATCAAAGATGAGCTTGTGGGGCCTTTTCGGGTTGAGGATGGAGTCAAGCTGAACTCCCAGTCCTACTGCCAGTTTCTGGAAGACACCTTCTTCAAGCAGTGGTACAGGAAGAAGTCTGCATCCTTCAAGAAAAACATGATTTTCATGCAGGACAATGCTCCATCACACACGCCCAAGTACTCCACAGCGTGGCTGGCAAGAAAGGGTATAAAAGAAGAAAATCTAATGATATGGCCTCCTTGTTCACCTGATCTGAACCCCATTGAGAACCTGTGGTCCATCATCAAATGTGCGATTTACAAGGAGGAAAACAGTACACCTCTCTGAACAGTGTCTGGGAGGCTGTGGTTGCTGCTGCACGCAATGTTGATGGTGAACAGATCAAAACACTGACAGAATCCATGGATGGCAGGCTTTTGAGTGTCCTTGCAAAGAAAGGTGGCTATATTGGTCACTGATTTGTTTTGTTTGGTTTTGAATGTCAGACATGTATATTTGTGAATGTTGAGATGTTATATTGGTTTCACTGGTAAAAATAAATAATTGAAATGGGTATGAATTTGTTTTTTGTTAAGTTGCCTAATAATTATGCACAGTAATAGTCACCTGCACACACAGATATCCCCCTAAAATAGCTAAAACTAAAAACTACTTCCAAAAATATTCAGCTTTGATATTAATGAGTTTTTTGTGTTCATTGAGAACATGGTTGTTGTTCAAATTAAATCCTCAAATAAAATTAATCCTCAAAAATACAACTTGCCTAATAATTCTGCACTCCCTGTATATATATAATTTTTTTTAAATGCTCAAAGTGCAACAAAGTTAAACAAACTTGCAAGTCCGCCACTTAAAACGTTCCTCAGAAAACTCAGATGTTCCGTATGTAAAAAGGTTTGCATTATCTGCATTGCATTTTTTGCATTGTGTACTGAACCAAAAGCCCTGTATTGAAAAATATCAGTACGAATACATGTACGTTACACTACCGTTATAATCATGGCTAATATTCAAATACTCTTTGAGACTATACAATAAAATTAAAAGGCAAAATCACCCCAAACAGTCAATTCTAATCCTCATATTGAAACACTTACAAAAAGTTTTCCTTCAAATGTTTGCTAATTCATTCAACTGAGCTTTACTGTCTAATTTTTGAGAAACAACAACATTAGAAAACAAAGACGATTTGAATAGTCATTTTCAAACACTCATAAAAAGATTTTCCTACATAGATTTTTTTCTTTATTCAGAGTGACCCTAATTATCAATGTGTTAATTGTCAAGTCATTTTACTGTACAGTTTGACAAAAATACAGGCAAAATCACTCCAAACATCAGTGCATCCTGATCCATATTCAAACACTCATAAAACATGTTCCTTTATAGATTTGCTTATTCCTTTAAATGTTTTTCATTCAGGGTGAGCCTCTCAATTACTGTATTAATTGTCAAGTCTGTACAAAATTTTTGACAAAATTGTTATTGCACCTGCTCACGTGTGAGAGCATGATTAGATTAGATTAGATTAGATAAAATAGATCTTTATTTTATTCATTCCAATGGGGAAATTTAAAATAGTTAGTAATGAAGAAATAGCTTTTATCATGGAGATGAGTTGTTCTTCACGTCAGGATTAACATGTGCCCAAGAAAGGTGGTAACGTTTTATCTGTGGTTTGCAAATGGTTCAGATTTGAGAGATTAGATGTTGAACAAACTTTTTTTAAATGCAAAATATGCTGAAAGTCCGTTGCAGCCGGTTATGTCTGCACCACTAATGTATTTCAGCATTTGTGACAGACACCAAGCTGAATGGGAAGAATGCTCCAGTGGTGGGTGGTCAGGGCCAGCAAAGCCCTCTCTGCTGGCCTAAACACTATCAGAAGCACTGACCTACATTTACAACCTAAATTCTAATATTTGTTCCATGAACTTGCATTAATTTATTCCCAACAGTTTATTCTCTTAATTTCGTTGCGTTTCTCTTGGCTGCACTGCTTCCAGTACGTGTATGTGGATGTTCGATTTTTTTTTTGTCAAATCAGATTTCAGCCTCTACGTGCTGCCATGTCAATCTAATCTGTTAAGAGGTGGATTAAGTTGGGTAAGTCCCCATCAAAGGCCCAGGTACCAAATGCATGGCCCGCCACTGGAATGCTCTATGTTAAAAGATGAAAACAAGCCAACAGTCTGTCGTCCAAGTGCAACAGGTCCATTAAAAATTGCAAAAGGCAGATGTCATTAGCGGTATTATTTCTAATGCCAGTCCATATGACAAAAAAGCCCCGGGATGGCATGAAATTACAGATGCTGTGCTGTTACATATCGCTAAAGACACGATTCTCATACACACCATCGAAAATTCAGGGTTCATAAAAACACTACACACTCTTGATCCAAGGTACAAGTTGCCAAGCTGCAATTTTTTTTCCACAAGTAGCTATTTCCCAAATGTACACAATGAAACGCATGAAAAGGCGTCTTTTTTTAAGACAACCTGTGGAGTATTCGTACTCTTCAGCCTTCCTTGAGGCTCACAGCCCATTATGTTGATGCAAACATGATGTGAAAGACCACAGAGACCACAGTGCAGTTGCAGTGTGCAAATAGGTTGTGTGTTTTCTTTCAGTTGGAAAAAGAGAAGGGATTTTGCATCTGCACAAGCTAAACTTAGCCTACCTCATCAGCTCATTACAGATAGCCCCACCAGGTGGGGTTCAAGACAGAAGATGATTGAGCGGGTTTTAGAACAGGAGAAAACCATAGCTTGGGTCCTTCGCTCTGTAAAAAAAAAATGGCAGCTTGTTCCAACATGGCAAGACATAGATGTCATGGAATCCGTAAATAAAGCTGTAAGTCCTTTGCAAAAGTTTGCTAATGCATTGTTGGCTGAAGCATATGTCCCATACCTCAAACCAGTGCTACATCTCTTACAGTAGCATTCTATGAGCATAAAACTATGATACAGACTTAACAAAATCCTGTAAAGAATAACTTCATGTGATTTATTAACAACAAGCATCATGCAAAAATAATGTTATGTGTTGCATAATTATCCTTTTAATTTAAAATAAATCTCGATGCTCTAAATAATTAGAGTAACACAAGGTGGTACTCTAAGTCATGCTCTAGTAAAAAATTTGTAACAAATTTTAATGAGCACTTTTGCTACAAAATGACTAGTCACCAGCCGTATCTGTCACAGACTGCATTCAATTAATTGAGCACAAACAGGATTTTGAGAAAGTGTTTAAATTAACGCATGACCTGGAAAAACATGACGTACACAAAATGGATGTCGCCTTCTCCTGAGAAAGGAAACTTCCTGTTAATTTGTCTGCCTCACTAATCACAAACACTCTTGGGAAAAGTGGCAGCATTAAAAGTCATGTGTGAAATGAGGTGTTGGATCAACAAATCAGGGAGCGGAACAGATTTTTTCATGACGACGCTTATAGCTTCATGAGTGCTGCTGTTGCCTGTTTACCTGGCTCAAATTCTTTCGGAGACAGAGTCTCACTAACAATTGCAAGTAAACACTATAACATAGACATTGGTGATAGTGAGCTCACAATGTTCATGCAGCAACTAAAATGGAAGGTAGCTCCTGGACAGGACCTCCCATCACTCATGGAAGTGCTGAATAACAGTCCTGAGTACATCTTTCCAAAAGTCAACAAAATGATACGAGCACTTATTACTCTCCCGATGACATAATACAGTGGTGAAAGGATGGTCTGTACAACAAACTGCATAAAAATATGTATACGGTTGTCAATTCTTACTGTTCCTCTAAGCAATTTTTCTCTGCTCAAATATTGCAGAAGGACATGTAAACATAAGTTACATTACATTTCTCATTGTTAATACATCATTTCTTTATTTTCCGTAATGTGGCATGCAGCTTTTATACAATACTTTTACGTTTTGCCCACCCTGTTTTATGAAGGCCCACGCACTTAAACATTTCTGGCCTTGCCCCTGGAGTCAGACAGCACACTTGCTCTGTAGGTTTTCTCTCATATGAACCGCACTCATTATTTTTCCTAGTTGTTCTCCCCAAACCCACAGCTCCCCACAGCTCCTCTATTCTCCTTTTCAGCAGCTTGCAAAGCAGGTAGAGCTAGAAAAACAGCAACAAACGTACAAACAATAAACACTGTCCAATGCAGCTAAAAAAAACAGGTACGTGTTTTTGATACACCTAGGGGTAGAGTTGCGTTTGAAACGAGGACACCTTACTTCACGCCCGCACAATATCGGTTTCAGTTCGCACACATACATACATATATGATAAGAAAGAAATGCCATTGAGACAGATATTCATTTTTAATTTACATTTTTGTTTCATTTTTAACAAATCTTTTTAAAAATTAAAAAAATGTCCTTGTACTATCAGTTTCAATAAAAGAAAAACAAACTTTAAAAACTCAAACTGCATCAGCTGAGCAGATTAAAATAATATTTTCTATGTATTTATTAGTTTGTTTATGAATATTATGAAATCATAAATAAGGGAGATGCTAGCAACTATAATTTTGATATTATATTATTTGGTCTAATGCAAACTTTTAATATTGGCCCACAACCCTCAATCAAGTTAGATTTTTGTCCCTTCATAGTTTGGGCACCTTTGTGCTAGAATGCTTGTTTTGGGGTGTTTGTGTGTGTGTGTGTGTGTGTGTGTGTGTGTGTGTGTGTGTGTGTGTGTGTGTGTTTGTGTACTTTACAGTTTTTACAGTGAGACATTTCAGTGTCTGCGGTTTGGTGAGAGGATGATAATGGTAAGGGGACTCTATTTTTTGCTGACACTTACTTATCTAGAAAGACAAGAACAGTGTTAAAACCATTTATTAAGAGACATAATTATGTCATGCTTGAATCCAATATTTTTTTTTTACAGAAATATAAATTTTATTTGAATCACAATATTATAATATATAAATGTAATATATTAAGACATGCCTCCTTTGTGGCTATAATAATGATTTGGGTTTACAAATCTGTGGCAGTAAGTGTGATTGACTTTAGTTATTAAGAGGTGTGTGTGTGTGTGTGTGTGTGTGTGTGTGTGTGTGTGTGCATGTGTATTAGGGCTGCAACTAAAGATTATTTTGATAATCGATTAACCGGACAGGTCGAAACAGCATTTCAGTATGGAAGGTGAAACAATTGTTGTAAATCACGTTTGTATTGTATTTGGCAGTTGACAGCCATGCTTAAAAAAAATAAATCTAAAATATAATACAACATTGTTTTGGAAATATTTGTTTCTTAATTTTTTTTTATTTTGTTCATTTGTAAAGATATAAACATCTAGAATATATAATTCATTACATTTTGTATAATAATTAAATGATATATACATAAATTAAATAGCCAAACATTAAAAACTAGCATCTGAACATAGTAAAGCCACACTAAAGCCATTTGAAAACAGTTTGCACCATTTTAATTGAATCCATCACTGTAGTGTCTGGCATGTGTCATTTAGACTTCATGTCTCAGGAATTTCCTTTTAACCCTTGACATCTGCTTTTCAATCAAAGGATGAGCACCACGGCTTACACTTTTATTGAGAACTTGTATGCACAGTGTCACAAATAAAGCAAGTGTTTAACTCTACCTTAATAATAGTTACACTTTAAAAGGTTTAGTAAAATACCTCTGTTTTAATGTGTTTCTTCTTTTTGATTTAAGTTGATTGAGTTGATTTAAAATTATTTTCTCTTTATTTTTTCTTTCCTAACAAGGGTGCATTGTATACACCAGAATCTAATGTTGTATTAACATAAGTTATACCTTAAACACTGGTCCCGGTACATTGTATATCTGCTGTCTTTTCTGTTAAGGCTTGATGTCAAAGTCGACATAAAATTATCTTCTCTTTATTTTCCTAACAAGGGTGCATTTTATATACCTGAATATAACATTGTATTAACAAAGTTATACCTTAAATACCGGTATGTTAATAGTATGTTAAATGTTAACTGGTATGTAATGTACCTCTGTTAAATGCTGTCCTTGCTTTCCATGTCTAATATCAAAACGATCACCAAAATTATCTGTTCCTTATTTTGCAAACAATGGTGCATTTTGTTTGATCATGGAATGTACCATACTGTCTTGATACACTTTGGATAAAACTTTAAGTTCTCTAAAGCAAGTATAAACCGGAAACCATGCCCACAAACCAATGAACAAAGGGAATTTCTCCCTCCAAAATTTCAGGCCATAGCATTGGGCATTCCCCCAAAAATGGGTGGGGTTCAGGACATCTTGAACGCTTAGAACAGCCCAGCAGTGACTCTTCGGGACGAGATCTCAAATCCTTTTGAGATCTTCCAGCAAGCGTTATCTTCAAGTCAGTCAGCCAGGTCAAGTCAACTCGCTCGCTCGAGGGAAGGGCCCGAGGGCCCGGGGGCCCAAAGGCCCAGAGGGTCAGATGTTCGGAACAGCTTGGAAACAACTCTCTCTTACTCCAAAACCTCCTGGCAAGCTACACTTTTCAAGAACAACAACTGCTCTGATCTTCAGGAGAACCTGGAAGAACATCTGACTCCATTTTAAGTGACCCTTCAAAGATCTCTTTGTCGCATCCGGACTCTTGTGCAACAAGCCAATGCAAGTAACCGTTTTACCAACCAATTTAGATGCATATTTAAGTTTGAGCCCCTTAATTTAAGGTGAATATAAATCCTTGATGAGTCTTGTTTTAGGCTGTATTTTTATGCTGAAGATTAGGCTTGCCATTCCTTTCCTTTCTGTCTCTCCTTTTTTTCTTTTTTTCCCTCTCTTTCCTTCTTTTTCTATTTTTAACTTTTGTTTATTTTTATTTTTATTTTTATTTTCTTTATTTCTTTTTGTTTGTTTGTGTAGTTAGTTTTATGTTGTGTTTGTCTCATTCATTAAACGCTGTATTTTTTTTAATAAGTGATTGTCTCTGAGTGCTGCTCACATTTTAAGGTTCCTGCAACATTCGATCTGAACTACATGTACGGTATTTAATTGTATGGTATAAAGTAAAGAGGGGGTTGCGTCTTTCTCGCCCGGGGAGATACCTCTTTTATAGAATTAATAAATGATTATACTGTCTGTTCGCCGGACGAACAGACCAAATAAGTGTAACGTTAATTCCATTACCGTCAATTCAAATTAATTTAAATATTTAGGAGTAACTATAAGCCGTTATAATTACTTATAAATACAGTGAGGAAAATTAGTATTTGAAAACCCTGCTATTTTTCAAGTTCTCCCACTGAAACCTGACTGATCTAGAGAAGATCTGTGTGGAGGAGTGGGCCAAAATCCCTCCTGCAGAGTGTGTTCAAACCTGGTGAAAAACTACAGGAAACGTTTGACCTCTGTAATTGCAAACAAAGGCTACTGTACCAAATATTAACATTGACTTTCTCAGGTGTTCAAATACTTATTTGCAGCTGTATCATACAAATAAATAGTTAAAAAATCATACATTGTGATTTCTGGATTTTTCTTTTTTAAGATTATGTCTCTCACAGTGGACATGCACCTACAATGACAATTTCAGACCCCTCCATGATTTCTAAGTGGGAGAACTTGCAAAATAGCAGGGTGTTCAAATACTTATTTTCCTCACTGTATTTCCTTTTCTTTGCGAGCTAAATTCGCTACATATAATGGTGGAGAATGCGGGCAAACTGTTATTCAAACTATATAATCATTTCTCATATCTTCGCTCTGCCTTTATGGTTCTGTTTGCTATGCCTGATTTTTGGACTGTTTTGGTTTCTGACTTTGGTTCTTCTTGCGTTGCTCTTTTCTTCACTTCTCTAACACACTCTCCATTACTTTGCACTGTTGACCCCAGGTACCTGAACTTCTCTTTTTTTTTTTGTAAATATATTTGAGTAAAGAAAGGACATTGTGAATAAATGAGTTGCGTTGAAGGTTTTAGTTTCGCCTTTTATATATTTATGTTAATATTTTTAGTAAAATTAGTCAAACAAATGTGCGCTACATTAATCGCACCTTAATGAAATTAGTGCCATTAAAATTAATTTGTGTTAACATGTTATTAATGACCTAATTTTGACAGCCCTAATATATACAGTATCTCACAAAATTGAGTACATCCTTTACATTTCAGTAACTATTTTATTATATCGTCTGAAGGTAAGATACTATAGAAATTAAACTTGGATATATTTTAGATATATTTTAGAATGTGCAGTTCGTTTAGCAGTATAGATTTACTCTTCTCTGAAAATAATTTGCAGCCATTTATTGTCTAAATAGCTGGCAACAAAAGTGAGTACACTCTAAGTGATAACAGCTGTATGTTGTTTAATTATGCAAAGTCACATGTCCTATTCGTCATGTTCATGTTTAATATCTGCTTGACAGGACCATACAAATTTGTGTATCATGTATTAGAGAAGTTAAAATTACCAGAATTATCATTCACTGTGGTTAATTAAATTTTATTACAGAATCCATTTAGTAAATAAACACAAACTGTGGCAAAATGCCTAAATGAAGTCCTTGTTGCTTGCTACATGGCATTTCATAATTTTCTTTTGGACCAAAGTTGGGACTTTGGCATTACAAAATATTTGTTCCACATAACATATCTAACGTCATTATTTTTTATCCATCCTAAGTTTGAATTCTTGTTTATCAAGCTGCAAATAGGCAGCAATGTTTTCTTTAGATAAGTGTTTTTTTCCTTGCAACCCTGCCATGCACTTAATAATAAATCAGGGTTCTCTTGATGAGATCTTTTGACTCATGAACATAAACAGTAGCCAGTGTGCAGTTTGCTTAGAAGTTAAGCTGGGTTTCATTATAACCTTGCAGACTATTACACCACTACTGGGAATGGTAACAATGATCTTGAATGTACTTTACGTTGTACAGAATCAATCTGACTGGATTTGTGGAGTCTAGAGTTTTGTAACCTCTTTCAGCTTGCATGCTGATAGATTGGAAATTAATGCTAATATTAGCTTAAAGGTTTAGCTCTTTATTTTGCAGATGGGAGAGCTAAAATATTTTATGTACAACTAAAAGAAACGATTTTGCATGTGCTCATTCTGTGTTTGTTTATATTATGTTATTGTATGGTAGTTAGTTGATTATACTGATAAAACTACTTTTTTAACTGTTAGTTTTATATCTTATAACCAGACATACTATATTGTCAAAAAGTTCCTGTTCCAAACCCATGGCTATTAATCTTAAGTTGGTAACCCATTCTTCTGTGGCTTTCCACTAGGTCTGGACTGTACAAACTCTGGCACTAGCCAAAAGCAGCTCATTGGCAGATTTCATCAATTTCAAAAGAGCTGGAAACCAGTAAGCATAGAAAACTTTGCATAAATACTTGTAAGAGTCCAAAGTGAATTTGCAACTAAGGATCAGGCTCTGTGCAGGCCTCTTGAGTTGTTTCACAGCTGGACAATTTCTAGTTTTGTCTCACCACATAGATTAGAGTGTGCTTGTTGTACTGAGGTGTCAGATTAGTTGCCACCAAATGTATCCTTGAATAACTAAAATGTACATATTTTTTATTAATATATCTTTTTTTTTATCCTACAGGTGTCTTGGCATCTAGTATTATTCCTAAAGGCAAAAAGCTTGGTTCTTTTATAAAAGAAAGGAAGAAGAGGTTTCAAGTTCCTAGTAATGCTTATATGTGGGGAGGTAAGCTGTGTGGTCAGGGTAAATGCTTAACTATGATGAGTGGAGAAACATCAAAGCATGCATAAAATATTGAACCTGGAGCTGGCTGGGCTACCACAGTAGAAGACTACACTGGGTTCCACTTTTGTTAGCCAAGAACAAAAATCTGATGCTATGAGGGGTATTCAAAGAGCTAAAGATTTTGAAAAGCTGCTGCTTTTCATCCAGCTTGAGGTTTGATGTGTTAAGCATAGACAACTGTATGAAACCGATGTTTCTTGTAAGGTTAATGATGAATCTATGTCACTAAGAATAATTTCAACCTACTGAGAAAAGTTTAGGAAAAAAGTTTTTTAATTCTTCTTCTTCTTTCGGCTGCTCTCATTAGGGGTCGCCACAGCGGATCATCCATCTCCATACCACCCTGTCCTCTACATCTGCCTCTTTCACACCAACTACCTGCATGTCTTCCCTCACCACACCCATGAACCTCCTCCTTGGCCTTCCTCTTTTCCTCCTACCTGGTGGCTCCATCCTCAGCATTCTTCTACCAATAAAATTCATGTCCCTCCTCTGCACATGTCCAAACCATCTCAATCTCGCCTCCCTCACCTTGTCACCAAAAAATCCTACATGCGCTGTCCCTCTAATAAACTAATTTCTAATCTTGTCCATCCTCGTCACACCCAACGAAAACCTTAACATCTTCAGCTCTGCTACCTTCAGCTCCACCTCCTGTCTTCTACTCAATGCCACTGTCTCTAATCCATACAACATCGCAGGTCTCACCACAGTCCTATAAACTTTCCCTTTCATTCTTGCAGATACCCTACTATCACAAATCACTCCTGTCACTCTTCTCCACCACTCCACCCTGCCTGCACTCTTTTCTTTACTTCTCTAACACACTCTCCATTACTTTGCACTGTTGACCCCAGGTACCTGAACTCCTCCACCTTCTCCACCTCTTCTCCCTGCAACCGCACCACTCCACTGCCCTCCCTCTCATTCACACACATGTACTCTGTCTTACTCCTACTGACTTTCATTCCCCTTCTCTCCAGCGCATATCTCCACCTCTCCAGGCTCTTCTCAACCTGCTCCTACTCTCACCACAAATCACAATATCATCCGCAAACATCATAGTCCAGGAGACTCCTGTCTGACCTCTTCCGTCAACCTGTTCATCACCACTGCAAACAGGTAAGGGCTCAGGTCCGATCCTTGATGCAGTCCAACCTTCACCCTGAACCAGTCTGTTGTTCCTACTGCACACTTCACTGCTGTCACACTGTCCTCATACATGTCCTGCACCACCCTCACATACTTCTCTGACACACCTGACTTCCTCATACAATACCACAACTCCTCTCTCGGCACCCTGTCGTACGCTTTCTCTAAATCCACAAATACACAATGCAATTCCTTCTGTCCTTCTCTATACTTCTCCATCAACATCCTCAAAGCAAATAAGGCATCTGTGGTGCTCTTCCTCGGCATGAAACCATACTGTTGCTCACAGATGGTCACCTCTTCTCTCAGCCTGGCTTCCACTACTCTTTCCCATAACTTCATGGTGTGACTGATCAACTTAATTCCCCTGTAGTTACTGCAGGTCTGCACATCTCCCTTATGCTTAAAGATCGGTACCAGCACACTCCTTCTCCATTCCTCAGGCATCCTCACCTTCCAGAATCCTGTTAAACAATCTGGTTAAAAACTCCACTGCCATCTCTCCTAAACATCTCACGCTTCTACGGTATGTCATCTGGTCCAACCGACTTTCCACTCTTCATCCTCTTAATCGCTGCTCTCACTTCCTCCTTACTAATCCTATCTACATCCTGCTTTACCAACTCCACATCATCCAACCTTCTCTCTCTCTGATTTTCCTCATTCATCAGCTGCTCAAAATACTCCCTCCACCTTCTCAACACACTCTCCTCACTAGTCAACACATTTCCCTCTCCATCCTTTATTGCTTGCAGCACATCCTTCCCAGCTTGGTCCCTCTGCCTGGCCAATCAGTATAAATCCTTTTCTCCTTCCTTAGTGTCCAACCTCTCATACAGCTCCTCATATGCCTTTTCCTTGGCTTTCGCCACATCCCTCTTTACCTGCTGCCGCATCTCCTTGTACTCCAGCCTACTTTTCTCATCACTCTGTCATTCCCACTTCTGTTTTGCCAACCTCTTTCTCCTTATGCTTTTTTGCACTTCCTCATTCCACCACCACGTCTTTTTGTCTTCCTTTCTATTTGCAGATATCACACCAAGTACTTTTCTAGCCGCCTCCCTCATCACTCCTGCAGTAGTTTCCCAATCACCCAACACCTCTTCACCACCACCGAGCCCCTGTCTGACCTCTTCCCTGAACCTCACACTACACTCTTCCTCCTTCAGTTTCCACCATCTTATTCTTTTTTCAGTCCTCACTCTCCTTCTCTTCTTCCTAGCCTCCAAAACCATCCTACAGACCATCATCCGATGCTGTCTAGCTATACTGTCCCCTGCGAACACCATACAGTCTCTAATCTCGTTCAGGTTGCATCTCCTGCATAGAACATAGTCCACCTGTGTGCACCTTCCTCCACTCTTATCTGTCACCCTATGATCCTCCTTCTTCTTAAAATAAGTGTTCACCGCTGCCATTTCTATCCTTTTAGCAAAATCTACCACCATCTGCCTTTCCACATTCCTCTCCTTAAGGCCATACCTACCCATCACCTCCTCATCACCTCTGTTCCCTTCACCAACATGCCCATTAAAGTCTGCCTCAATCACTAATTTTTCTTTCCTAGGTACACCATCTACCACTTCATCTAATTCACTCCAGAATCTTTCCTTCTCCTCCATCTCACAGCCAACTTGTGGAGCATAGGCACTGATGACATTTATCATCATCCTTCAACTTCCACCTTCACGATCATCACCCTATCAGAAACTCTATTCACCTCCACTACACTCTTACTTTACTTCAGAATCCCCCTACACCATTTCTCTTTTCATCCACACCATTATAGAACAGTTTGAACCCACCTCCAATGTTTCTGGCCTTACTCCCTTTCCACTTGGTCTCCTGAACACACAACATATCTACCCACACAACATTGATCTCCTCTCCATCATATCAGCTATCTCTCTCCCTTTACCCGTCATAGTACCAACATTTAAAGTACCAACCCAAACCTCCACTCTCCTACACTGCTCCTTTTCCTGCCGTCTCTGTAGACGTCTTCATCCTCTCCTTCTCCTCCATTGGCCAACACTAGCCCAATTTTCACCGGTACCCTGTTGGCTAACGATACCTGTGGCGGTCGTTGTTAACCCGGGCCTCGACCGATCCGGTATGAAATTCTCATTTGTGATCCGCATATTTAATTTGGAAAAAGTTTTTTAATTAAAAACATAAAATGAAGGGGTAGTTGTTGGTGCAGTCAGTAAATATTCATGTGCAAAAATCTTTTGTAGAATTCTTTCATGAATTCTGTAATCAGATGGGTTTGCAAGTTTAACATGTGTTTAAAACTTTAACATACCTTAAATGGTTTTATGCATTTACACATATGTACTGCATTTTTCATGGTAAAAACTAAGTCAGATGTAGGGGAAAAAAAACATAAACACATGCAGTATACAGTATGAAACATACATAATCTGCATATTAATTATTATAGATTGTTTAAATACATTAACTTAAATTTTCCAAAGTCTTTCGAAAATCTTTTTTTGTGGCAGAGTAACAACAAAAATGTGTTCACTTTCCTTTATCTGTTTGTATAATGTATGTTGTTTGTACATTGTTGATTTGTTTGCCGTGAATTTCGTGTTTGTGTTGGCATTAAAATTTTTACAGTTTTGTATCTCGCATCCCTTTATTAATCTTAAATTATTGTTTTGATTTCCTGCATTCTCTACTTTCCATTGGCTCTGTTTATCTTTTTTTCCTTTCATTTGTAATAGCAGTTTATTTCCTATTTTAAAGCAGTGAGTGGAGGTCATTTCTATCAGAACTGCAAACAAACACTACAGTAACCACATTAAAGTTATGTAGTATCTCTGATATGGCGAGCATCCAGCTCATTTAGTGTGTGAAGTGTGACATGTATAGTCAGTCTCTCAGTCACTAGCAATCTGTGAGAATTGTAAGTTAGTTTGCTTGTTGACTGAGATGATCCTAGCATTAGATGAGCACATGCATAAGTCACATGAGTCTAGAGAGAATTAGTGTGTGCAAGAGCAGTCCAGGTTATGCAGGGGAAAGTCTGGATGCCCAAGGTGGAGTTAGCGTTTCCCTGACTCCGGCATTAGAGCCCTCGCAGCGGGGCGAGTGTGTGACGACTTGGCTGCATACTTGCAAAGCCAACGCTAACTCTAAGGCTTGCCCATGCAAGCACCATTCCTTTCAGCTTCACGTGTCCAACAGGTTTGCTCTCTTCAGTGAAGCACCCACTGAGAAACCTGAAAGAGCTCTGGTTATAGGAAACTCTATTCTGAGGCACGTGAAATTAGATAGGCCTTTAGGGGCACCAGCAGCATAGATTAGGTGTATACTGGGAGCCAGGCTTCTGGGTGTACAGGTTAGTTTAGGTTTTTAGGAAAACATCCTTTCTCTAAGATAGTTTTTCACACAGGAACTAATGATATACGCCTTCGACAGTCAGCGGTTGCTAAGAGTAACATTTTAGAGGTATGTAATTTAGCAAAGGCAATGTCCAATGCTGTAATATGCTCTGGCGTGGCGATGTAGCTTACAGCGGGTTATGGTCGCTGAACTGCTGGATGTCCGAATGGTGTTTAATGTGGGCTTCATAAATAATTCGAGCAATTTTGAGGGCAAGGCTGGCCTGTTAGGGCAGGGCGGTATCCATCCCACTCGGGAAGGTGCGGCTCTTATTTCTTGTAGTATAGGTCATAGTTTCAGAACAGCATTAGTTAACCAGTGAATATCTAGAGCCAAGGCTAGGGAGCAGACAAAGAGGCTAAATCGACTACTGCGAGCTGCACCGTGTCGTCACTCAGAGTAGACCAAATTGAGACTGTGTCTGTCTCCCGAGAGAAAGTAGAAATTCTCAGAAAGTCTAAGTAACATAATTACCATTACATTTAAGTAAGACTGAATGCACAGTCGAGCACATCTTATCTAAAGATAGGATTTTTGAATATTAGCTCTCGTGTGTCATAAGCACTGAATAAAATGGATTTATTACTGACTAGGAGTTTAATGTAATGTGTTTTACATAAGCGTGGATTAGACCGAACAAATATCTACCATTAAATGAAGCTAGTCCTCCTGGGTATAGTTACATACACCAACCTTGTCTAAATAGTAGAGGAGGCGGTGTCTCAGCTATTTATAATAATAATCTAAGCATCACAAATCACCCCCCCACAAATGTAACACATTTGATATTTGTTCATTACACCAACATAAAATATTTAGTGTCGGAAAGCGTCTATTCAGTCACTTCCATTTATTATTATTTATAGACCCCCAGGGCCTCACTCAGATTTTCTCGTAGAATTTGCAAATTTAATAAAATCTAGCTACTTCTTTAGACAAAGCATTAATTGTTGGTGACTTTAATATTCATTTTGATATTCAGGAAGACTCCTTAAGTACAGCAGAACACCCTAAAACAGACCACTCCGAAATTAGAACGTAAATTGCGTCAAACCAAATTGACAGTACAGTGGAGCCTCAGATTACGAGCATAATTCGTTCTGGAAATGTGCTAGCAAATCAATTTACTCTTATATCGATAAAAGATTTTCCAATAAGAAATAATGTAAATTCAGATAATGCGTTTTAGACACCCGAAATTATTCATATAAAAATAAAAGTACAATACAGTACACAGTAATACATGATAATACATTTCTAAGTAATATTGTATTACTGTGTAGTGTAACAATATTAATCTTAAATAAAAACAAATAAACATGATGTGTCATGTACCTTTACTCCTGACAGAACCTCAAAATCTTGACAGAGCCTCAAATCCTGACAGACAATGGTGCCAAAACATTTACAAATATTTAAGGTGAAGTGACACATCTGGGCTTAAGGCACAAAAGACTATAAAATGGTTGAGGGATCTAATTCTTTCGGATACTTTTGCAGTTGAATCAACAAACTTTTCAACCCATCTATGATACTAGTCACCACACCAAAAATTGCCATTTGAGTGTCCATGTCTACATGTAGGAAACCATTTACATACATGGACTATATTTAATACTCTCCACACATTTTGGAACCCCTTCTATCGTTTAATTGTTAAGACTTAGATATCCTTGGATAGTGATATCCTTTGTGTCATCATTCGAACGTGACATTGGTCTGTAGGGGAAACATTCTGTTGGTGGTTTGTCTGGTTTAGAATAAGAATGGTCCAGGCATTTTAAGTAAGGTGTGGTGGAATGTAACCATTATTCTAAGAATTACTAGATACATGTCTAACAGAGGAACAATTTTTATAATATTATTTATGTCACTTTGATTCATAGACCATTGGGAATTATCACTTCACTGATGTTCATGTTAAGTCATCAAGTTTAATGCTTTGTATCTTTAGAGATACTGGGAGTGTCCAATCAAACTAGAAAGGTCTTTTGGTTTAATAAGTTATTTGAATATCCCAACTGGTAAAAGGCTTTATAGAATCAAATGACACCCTTGCTAATTTCCAGTGAAATTTTATTTATGGCACATTTTGACCCAAGTTTCTTCATTTGTTAGGACAGCAATTTACTTAATTCTTACAATTTTTTATTTTTTTATTTTATAATTTACTATTTTTATATTTCCATTCTCATACTAAGAATTAAAGGCAAAGAAATTTTGAATTAACTTTTTAAATTTAGTAGCTATTTAGGGCGTGTGCACCTTTGCATATATTTCTACACAGGTATATATATGTGTTCTTTGCCTGTGACCTTGTACAAGGTTATCAGGATGAATTTAGTGATTGAGACTTGTAAGTTGCAACTATGTGGTAATATTCACATATTTACCGACTAACGAGGTTATGTCTGTCTGCTTTAAGTATTTTAAAAATGAATAAAATAATCAAGGTCATCTTGGTCATAAATGTTGCATGATCCCTGCTTAAACACTTGTCCCCCAACCTGAGGGAACTGGTTTTCTAATGTAAGTGGGAGTAAACAGCTATGAGGCATAGAGTTTAGGTTGACAAAATATCTTTAAAAACTTATTATTTAGTTATTTATGGTGTACTTTATGGCCCTGTGAAAGATTAGCATTCCGTCCTGAGTGAATTTTCATGCCCTGTGCCTTGTTTTCTCCTCTTTAGGTATATTTTACAACCCAATATCGTCTGGTAATCAACAGAGTTATCAATTTTAAAGTGTTTTGGGTGAAACATTTTTAATTGCCATGGCTTATAGTTTTGTAATTAATACAATGTAATTTTCTTATTACATTGTAAGCAGGTATGGGTGACTGACACAAATGCTGGGTATACATATAAATGCAAGGAATATTAAAGTAAAAGAAAGCAAGACATGCTGCTGTTTCATTTTGCAGCTAAACATAAGCTCTTGAAGTTGTCGCTTGACAGTACGTTAAGGCCCGTGTGGTATTTCTGTGTACTCTCTAACAAACTTGCCTCTCATTGGTTGTTCTCAATGACGTTGCTTTCTGCAGCCAATCGCGCAGGATGAAGAACTGCTTGTGTGGTACAATGGAGAAGACAACCCAGAGATAGAAGCTGCTTTAGAGGAAGAAAGGAGCAGCAACTTTCACAAGAAAAATTCGCCAAGAGCTAAGCGAGGTACAATATATCTATTCATGCGTTATAAGCAGTACTGCGCTGTCGACTGCTGCAAACAGTTGACCAAAAACCGGGCAAAACCGACACTTCTTTTCTTCTAAGTTCGAACTGAGAAGTCGCAAACGTCAGCTAACTCGATAGCATTGGGGAGCTAATCATATGGCTGCATCCTGTAATCTTCTCCGAAAAATTACAAGCGCGCTTAAAAATGTGTAATTACTTTATAGCTTAATAATTGTATATAAATGTGTATCTAATTTGTCTTATACAGAAGCTCGGGTAGATTGTTTAAGGAACCTTTGTTAAATAAAGGTTCCGATTTGTATTTAGAGCACCGAATGACCTTCCTTCAGCTGTTTATAAGAAGTGTTTAGCGAAATATTTAGGCAAAACTGACTGAACCGCACATGTAGTGATAGGAATAGTGATAGAATGTCTTTACACCAAACACTTTAACCCATTTTCTCCATCTTATAATGAAGTGCCAATCTTATTATCAACACGCCACTGCTGGTTTTGTATTACACTTAGAGAACTTCATGAATTACGTTTTAGGCAACAGGTCGGATGTCTCGAAACCTTGTGATCCATTCATGTTGCATGTGTTCCAGTCAAAAGATTGGACTTCTATTTCAGTATATTATTTTCAACGTTATACATTATTACTGAAGTCATCAAGACTATGAAATGGGTATGGAATTATGTAGGTAGCAAAACGTGTTAAATGACCTAGAACATGTTTTACTTACCTTACCTTTACCTCCATACAGGAAATACAATTGCAACACAGCAAATATTTCAGAAGTTCCTAGATTTTGTATAAAATTTTCAATCAAAACATTGATGCCTGTGTGAATCAGACTTTATTTAGAACGCTAATTGATTAACCTGTCATTGTGACACCACTGTTGTCCTAATACTTGTTGTCCTAATGCAGGGAATTTTGAAAGTAGTTTGGAAATTTTCTTAAGGTACATTCAAACATAAAGCACTTTTATTGCTAAAAGTGGCCACGATTTATTGCAATACTCCTTTATTTTACTTAAAAGCAAAGAAAAGTCCACTGGTTCCTAGTCTTTTGTATAATATAAAATTATTTTATTTTAAAATTAACACTGACATCTCACAGCTGCTGGTAGCCCATGTACAAACTGGGGAACACATAAATTCCTAAATTTTGAAAATAAACATACATGTGAAGTTAGTAAACATAAATTAACCATTTCAAATAAACATACTTGTACTTCAGTGAACATAAACAAACCAATCCGACATGTAGTGAACAGTTACAGTGAGGTAACTCACGGTTGCCCGCGAGGTCCAGCCATCTGTGGTCAGAGCAAGGCTCTGTGCTTGAGCCAATTCGTACACAATACTGTTGCATGTCTTTTCATAGAGGTCGGGAATTATAAAGTGTGAGACGGTAGTCTTTAACGCGGATCGAGTGTTTTTATAAGATGACAAAAGCCTGCATCTCCAATCACCGAAAACGGCTGCAAATCTTTGGCAATGAACCCCCCACTGCCTGTGATATTTTCATGTGTCTCTCGGAACCAGTTGGGTATGTATGCTGGAAGGATTCAGCGAAGGGACTGTTGTTTTTTGGAGGACTTTATTACCTGCTCTGCTATCCTGCCTTTAGACATTGATATTGCTGGGTGATGGCGCAGCAGATGTGCAATCATATTGGAAGTGTTTCCGTTTGAGTAGGCTACACGTGTAAAACAATGCTTGCAGACAGTCATTTTTTTGTTTACCGTTTTTTCTTCCTCTGCATTATACTCAACAGCAAAACCAAAATGTCTCCACACCACAGATTTATAAGACGCCGGCGCCTCCTCGTACTGTAGCCTCACATCACCACCGCTCGCCATGTTAAAGTGTGGAATGATGGTTCAGCGCCCCCTAACTTTAGAGCATAGTGATTTAACATTTACTCACGGGGAGGAGTTTCCTCATCTCAGCTCGTAGACTTACAGGCACACACAAACAGTCGATTCGGAGAGAAATAAAAAGCACATAAATTATTTAAACGTAAAACCGGAAAAAACGCAATTCACAAGCGCGTATTAAATCGGTTTTTTTTTTGTTTTGTTTTTTTTAATGTCACTCTACATCTAATTGCCAACTGTCACTGTAGCTGTCTGTCACAACAGTAACACTTGCGAGCCACAAAGCAACTGAAATGTTTTTCTACTTAATTTATTTCTGAGAGTCGCTGTATGTGTGAACATAGCTTATAAAAGTGTTTTCTTTCTTTTGGCACTTTTCACTGTGTTAATCTTCCATAAAATGCAGAGTAGGCAATGTTTGAGTATCAGTATGCACTGTTTAGTTCAGATTATTTTGGAGTAACAATCTAAACAGTGACCATAAATAACAGACCTCTATTACCTACATTATACCTCTCATTGTTATGAGAATATAATGAATGTTTAGCTGGCTTCATTACAGTTTTTACTTTTTTTTACAGGAAGAAAGAAGCTATTGGAAAACATCAGACAGGCTGGTTTGGAAAGATTATCTGAACATAAGCCATTGAGCACAACTACATCTATAGTCACAGAGATGCGTGACTCAGATAAAGGTTTGTCATTTTTGCCTAAATGTAGTAAGTAGTTTATCCCCTGTAACTACATTTATGTTTGTATTTTAATATTATTCATAATATATTAAAAAATATGTGGAAATAGCATATCCAAAATTGTAGGCACATGGGCTAAATAATTACAAAGGTTGCTTACTAAAATGATGCTTGTAAATACTTTTGCCAGGAATAAATACAGAGGAAAAGAGACCCTTTGGGGCTTCAGATCCAGCTCAAGAGATTGCAGCTTTACAAGTATTCAACACAGAGACCAGGGATATTTCTCTGTTTCCTGTTCATACTGCAGTGTTGGATCAGAAGGAGAGAGAGAAGTCGGATAAAGAACTTCAGACACCTGGGATCCTTGAGCACTCTGCTGAGTCACAGTCAGAAAAGAAGAATGAACAGCATGACCCAGAATCAACTTCTGGCCACCCTTTCAATGAGAGTTCTGAGAGTCCATTGCATGAAGTAGCATCAGTGTCTTCTTTGGTTTTTCAAGACCTGAATGCAGAGGTGGACCCTGAATTTGAGGATGATTCACAAGGTGGCAACCATCCTTGTCAGTACGGTGAACGTGAGTTTTCCACCAAACAAAACCTGGATCATATTAAGACTCACACTATCGGAAACCATCAGACCCTCACCTTTAAATGCAAATACTGCTCCAAGCTATTTGGTTCTCAGGTAGGCAAGAGAAGGCATGAAAGACGACATGAAAATGGGAGTAAAGGCCTAAAAAGGCTTGGGTCGCTTGCTGGAACAGCCTTTCTTTCCAGTCCTTCTGGGTGTAATAACTCTTCTATTTCAGGTAGTGTCACATCTCCAAGCCCCAACATTAAAAGTTCTCAAAACAGTCCTACTTACCCAAGCACAAATGCATCAACTAAAGATGCAGGAGTTGAGCAAAACCAGTCTCTAGTCATGGAAGAAAATGGGAAATCGAAAGAACTGCACCCGTGTAAATATTGCAACAAGGTTTTTGGCACTCACACAAACATGCGCAGACACCAGCGCAGAATTCATGAACGTCATCTTATGCCAAAAGGAGTTCAGAGGAAGGGAATACTTTTGCAGGATATTTCATCTCATAAACTACAACAAGCTCAGAGTTCAGTACTTCAGGAGGGATCACCTCGTAATAGCCCATCACTTGTCTATGTGCCTAGCGTAGACTCAGATGAAGAAGGAGAACTAGAGGAGGTTGATGTTTCCAAAAACATTTCGGAGAATCTCAGCCTTTACATAGATGGAAAGATCTTATCCACTGCCACAGTCAGCAGCTGTGATGTTATAGAAGTGGATTCAAGCAACCAAGCATTATTCGGTCTTGATACAGTCATTTTGAATTCTAGCCAAATAAGTCATGCTCTCCAATTAGAAACACAGCCTTGCCATGTAAAAGAGCTTTCGATTATTGATCAGGCTGTCCCCAAAAGAAGAACTTCTACACCACCGCTCCTTCCCACTGTGGAAACAGAACCTGATACCCTGTCATCTACTGTATCTTCACCTTCTTCTTCTTCCTCACAATCACCTTCTTTGGGAGGTAACAGTTTCTCACAGCCCATAGACACAGTGTCCTTTCAAAAGGAGAAAACTATTTATCTTTCTCCAAAATTAAAACAGCTTCTGCAAACCAAGGACAGTCAGAAACCAACCCTTGCTTTAGCTGCAGAAAGCCGCAAATTGACTACTCCACATTCCGTATCCACATTGCCAGCTGCTCAAGGAAAATTTAAAAGACGGACTGCTTCTCCTCCTACACAAAAGAGCTCATCGGTAAACATGGAGAGCTCAGCTATTGAAACAGGAGATTCGTTTGCCCCTGTGGTACCAAAGGTTGAAAGTCATTGCATGAGCATGTCCTGGAATGCATCTAGCAAAGAGCACATTGACTGCGTGAGTTCTTCTGGAAAGGACTGGCCAGTCTTGGTAAGTGGAGGCAGTTCTTGCAATCAGCAGCCTCTTGACCTTTCTGGTGTTATTGGTAAACAAGGTGGCAGCATTAGCAAAGGAGCTAATGAGTCTGTGCTGGATCTAAGCATACACCATAAGAGCTTGACTGACCACAAAACAAAAGCTAGTATATTGCTACAGTCGCATGTCAAGAGAAAGAAGCCCAATACTAGCATGTTGGAGAAAGTATTGATGAATGAGTATTCTGGTTCAGTCTCAGCTGGAGAGGAAGGCTCTCTTAGTCTTGGAAGCCCAGACACTCACTATAGCACCACTGCTGTGTCTCCAACCAGTGTGTGTTCAAACTCTGAACACCATCTTTGTGAATCTGTCTCTCCACCCTCTCTGACTCCTGTGATTATGAACCCCTCTTCCCCCTCATCCTCTAGCCAGGCATCCTCAACACCTCCCCCTCCAGTTCTACCCACAGTCCCTTCACCTCCACCTTTCGCACAGTTTTCAGATTCTGCTTTTCCCAAACTTTCTCCCTACTCTGTTTATTATATGGCAGATGAAATTCCAATGTTCCATAATGTGAAAGAAACATGCTTTGAAATGAAAAATCTGGATGATAAAGAGCTCAACCAAACTTCAAACAAACAGTTACCTCCTACAGCTGATGCACTGCCTCAAAGTCCTGAGGATGAAAAAAGTAATTGTAATGCAGATTCCTTTTCCGAATCTGAAACACTACTTGAGTGCTCAACCTCAAATTCTGATTTACATTTGATAAACAAAACAAAGCATGTTATTTCTTTGTATGAAAAGAATGTTGACTCCAAAGTTATTCAGAGTAGTTCCTTTGATAATCCTTTCCCTCAAGACCACAATATTGCAACTGATGTATGCCAAAATCTACAATCCTGTCCTGTGCACTTAGCTTCAAACATGGACTCGCATGCATTCTATCAAAAAATAGTGGCAGATTCAAATGTACAGTTGTTATGTAATGATGCACTAGTTACTGATAAGATTGAAGATGCAGTTGAAAGCACAATCAACAATGATGGAATTTCTTCAGTGGCAGAAAAGACACCAGAGAGAGCAAATGCTTTGGAACAGGACACATTTACAAAAAGTTTTGTATGTAATGTCTGTGAGGAACCTTTTCACTCTATAAAACAACTTAGTAAACATATCGTAGAACATGGGGAGGAATGGCCTTTTAAGTGCGAGTTTTGTGTGCAACTATTTCAAAATGTTGCAGCTCTTTTAGAGCATCGCTCCTCTCTCCATGGAGTTGGGAGAATTTACTGTTGCTCAGTCTGTGCCAAAGAGTTTGCTTTCCTCTGCAACCTTCAGCAACACCAGAGTGACCTGCATCCTGGTCAGTCATGTGCTCACACCACGATTGAAAATGGAAAGCTCAGGCCTCAGAATTACACTGATCCTGCTCAGGTGGATATTGAGAAAAATCCTTCAAATTTAACCCATTACACAACCGTAGATGTTGCCCCTCCGGACTCTTGTGAACTATTTAACTGTAGTAGTGTTAAAGAGGAAAGTGATGGAGATGAACAAGAGGACCCCACAGAAGAGCTTTACACTACAATAAAAATTATGGCTTCTGAGGCCGGTAAGCCAAAATGCCCAGATGTCCGCCTTGGCATTAATCAACACTACCCCAGTTTTAAACCTCCCCCATTTCCCTATCACAATCGAACACCTTCTAGCTCTGTAGCCTCTGCAACTAACTTTACCACCCACAACATACCCCAGACATTCAGCACAGCAATCAGGTGCACCAAATGTGGCAACAGCTTTGACAACATGCCTGAGCTCCACAAACATATCTTAGCATGTGCTAATGCAAGTGATAAGAGACGGTACACCCCCAAAAAAAACCCTATTCCTCTCAGGCAGATAGTAAATCAGCCTCAGAATGGTGTTTCACCTTTACCAGCAGCCATTGTGGGACAGAATCCTTGTCGTAGGATGGGCCAACCTAAAAGGCTTAATTTTACTCAGGAGGTACCTATCAAAATAAAAATGTCTGCCCTGAATAAGAAGAAAAACCAGCTTGTCCAGAAAGCTATATCTCAAAAGAACAAAGCTGCTACTTCTATAAAGAAAACCTCCATTCTGGGTGAAGAGCATGTTGTGCAAGCATGTCCGTACTGCAGTCGAGAATTTACATATGCTGCTAGCCTTGCAAAGCACATTGCATGCAGTTGCCCTCAGAAACCAGTTGCTAAGAAAAAGAAAGGAGCCCTAATGCCTCAAGATAAAAACATGAAACTCCGAAGTCGAGTAACAGACTCTGAAATCAAAGAAGAAGGCAACTGTAGCCTAGCTGTAAAGTCACTGGGAAAAACAAGGACCCGGAGCTTAGAGTTGTTAGAAGGTGATATTACATCAGGTAGCAATGGTAAAACAGGGACCCCTCAGATACGTGTCAAGAGACCAGCCTTGAACAAAAACCAGTCAGCCCCCAAAACCAAAAAAGGCAGAAAGAGCAAGTCTCAACCTTCAATTCTCCCTTCGTTTCTGGCGCTTGGGTCACAGCCAGCTGCAAAAATACAACGTGGTAGGAAAGATATGAAAAAAGAGGCTGAGACAAAACCACAAGTACAACCTATAAAAGAAAAGCGTTTCCCGAAGAGAATGCGTGAAAGAGTAGGTGGCCCAGTGACACGCAGTCTGCAGATGGCAACTGCTGCACCACCTGGAGAAGTGGAGACTGAAGATGTGCCAATTAGTGAACCTGTTCATGGAGAACATAAGGTGCTCAGACAGGTAACTACACATATTTATTGGCATAAAATAGGGGCAAACTTAATAAACACTGTTTTGTAATAGTGATGTCTTATCATTTAGCCAAGAAACTTAGAGATAAAAAGAAAATAGAAATTTTACAGCTACTAGGCTTTCACAGTTAATATGGGCCATGTCAATTTTGTATTTATTAATTTTTTTTTTCTTTCATGCTTGACAAAATTTTTCACTCAATTTTGTTTTTCCCCAATTGTATTTATTACAGGAATCCAGTTTAAGTTAGCAGAGTGCATTTTGTAAAGACACCCAAGGAAAGACGACTATTAAAAGCTGGTGCTGGTGAACACAATGTAATTGAATTGGAGTAATGGACTGATCAAATATTATATCTTAGATCAGGAGTCTTACCCACCCTTCCCTATGCTTCTGTTTTACAGACAGAAGCATGATTTTAATGCACTTTGGGAAATGAGCCTTTGTGGATGGCAACAAAAATCCAAGGACTGTAAATGCTAATGTAAATTTTGATGAATATGTATGCATGTGTGTATAAATAAGGAGATTGTTTGCTTACCTATAAACACAAACACACAAACAATTTATAGAATTTGTGTGTATATATTATCTCTAAATAAACATTTCTTGGGTAAATAAGGCCCTTTGGTTCCATAAATATTATGGCTGATTAAAAAAAGACAATTCTTTATCACTTAATAAAACCATTTTTTGTTATTTCATAGATTTTTGTCCCTGTTCTGTAAAATTTTTGAATTTGTCTCCTATTGCATGTTTTGTGCAAACAATATGGCTTAAGTGACACTTGTCAGAACTCAGTTTTGTCTTGCTCTATTTTTATTGATGCAAATGGAAAACAATATGTGAATATTTTATGCAATGATCTATAGGGAATGCAATACTTGTTCAAATTAAACTTACATTTTAGAGAGGTGTTTTGTTTTTCATCTAATATAAACAAAGAAATGTAACATGCTGTTTGATACAGTGAGAATGAGTGATAATGGTATGATGTATGTATGTATGTATATGTATGTATGTATATTACCTCCGTGAACCAGGCATTGTGGTTTTGTCTATACCTTTTATAATCCATAGAATATACAGCAGGACTGCTGGCCATTAAAATTACACTAAAATACATCTTTGCAAAACACTGTTTTAACTGAGAGTAAGCAATCTCCTTATACTTTACTCACACAGGGGGATATTAAAATAGTACTATGATAGAACTGTCTGCTTGATTCATTCTGATCACTTTTTCCCCAAATGTCACAAGTGTGTGTGTGTGTGTGTGTGCGTGCGTATATATATATATATATATATATATATATATATATATATATATATATATATATATATACATACAGGGAGTGCAGAATTATTAGGCAAGTTGTATTTTTGAGGATTAATTTTATTTGAGGATTAATTTGAACAACAACCATGTTCTCAATGAACACAAAAACTCATTAATATCAAAGCTGAATATTTTTGGAAGTAGTTTTTAGTTTTAGCTATTTTAGGGGATATCTGTGTGTGCAGGTGACTATTACTGTGCATAATTATTAGGCAACAACAAAAACAAATTCATACCCATTTCAATTATTTATTTTTACCAGTGAAACCAATATAACATCTCAACATTCACAAATATACATTTCTGACATTCAAAACCAAACAAAAACAAATCAGTGACCAATATAGCCACCTTTCTTTGCAAGGACACTCAAAAGCCTGCCATCCATGGATTCTGTCAGTGTTTTGATCTGTTCACCATCAACATTGCGTGCAGCAGCAACCACAGCCTCCCAGACACTGTTCAGAGAGGTGTACTGTTTTCCTCCTTGTAAATCGCACATTTGATGATGGACCACAGGTTCTCAATGGGGTTCAGATCAGGTGAACAAGGAGGCCATATCATTAGATTTTCTTCTTTTATACCCTTTCTTGCCAGCCACGCTGTGGAGTACTTGGGCGTGTGTGATGGAGCATTGTCCTGCATGAAAATCATGTTTTTCTTGAAGGATGCAGACTTCTTCCTGTACCACTGCTTGAAGAAGGTGTCTTCCAGAAACTGGCAGTAGGACTGGGAGTTCAGCTTGACTCCATCCTCAACCCGAAAAGGCCCCACAAGCTCATCTTTGATGATACCAGCCCAAACCAGTACTCCACCTCCACCTTGCTGGCGTCTGAGTCGGACTGGAGCTCTCTGCCCTTTACCAATCCAGCCACGGGCCCATCCATCTGGCCCATCAAGACTCACTCTCATTTCATCAGTCCATAAAACCTTAGAAAAATCAGTCTTGAGATATTTCTTGGCCCAGTCTTGACGTTTCAGCTTGTGTGTCTTGTTCAGTGGTGGTCGACTTTCTGCCTTTCTTACCTTGGCCATGTCTCTGAGTATTGCACACCTTGTGCTTTTGGGCACTCAGTGATGTTGCAGCTCTGAAATATGGCCAAACTGGTGGCAAGTGGCATCTTGGCAGCTGCACGCTTGACTTTTCTCAGTTCACGGGCAGTTATTTTGCGCCTTGGTTTTTCCACACGCTTCTTGCGACCCTGTTGACTATTTTGAATGAAACGCTTGATTGTTCGATGATCACGCTTCAGAAGCTTGGCTATTTTAAGACTGCTGCATCCCTCTGCAATATATCTCACTATTTTTGGCTTTTCTGAGCCTGTCAAGTCCTTCTTTTGACCCATTTTGCCAAAGGAAAGGAAGTTGCCTAATAATTATGCACACCTGATATAGGGTGTTGATGTCATTAGACCACACCCTTCTCATTACAGAGATGCACATCACCTAATATGCTTAATTGGTAGTAGGCTTTCCAGCCTATACAGCTTGGAGTAAGACAACATGCATAACGAGGATGATGTGGTCAAAATACTCATTTGCCTAATAATTCTGCACTCCCTGTATATATATATATATATATATATATATATATATATATATATATATATATATATATATATATATATTTATTTATTTATTTCTACAGTTTCCTGTAGTTTTTCACCAGGTTTGCACACACTGCAGGAGCGATTCTGGCCCACTCCACCACACAGATCTTCTCTAGATCAGTCAGGTTTCTGGCCTGTCGCTGAGAAACACGGAGTTTGAGCTCCCTCCAAAAATTCTTTATTGGGTTTAGGTCTGGAGACTGGCTAGGCCACACCAGAACCTTGATATGCTTCTTACAGAGCCACTCCCTGGTTATCCTGGCTATGTGCTTCAGGTTATAGTCATGTTGGAAGACCCAGCCTCGACCCATCTTCAATGCTCCAACTGAGGGAAGGAGGTTGTTCCCCAAAATCTCGCAATACATGGCCCCGGTCATCCTCTCCTTAATACAGTGCAGTCGCCCTGTCCCATGTGCAGAAAAACACCCCCAAAGCATGATGCTACCACCCCCATGCTTCACAGTAGGGATGGTGTTCTTGGGATGGTACTCATCGTTCTTCTTCCTCCAAACACGTTTAGTGGAATTATGACCCAAAAGTTCTATTTTGGTCTCATCTAACCACATGACTTTCTCCCATGACTCCTCTGGATCATCCAAATGGTCATTGGCAAACTTAAGACGTGCCTGGACATGTGCTGGTTTAAGCAGGGGAACCTTCCGCGCCATGCATGATTTCAAACCATGACGTCTTAGTGTATTACCAACAGTAACCTTGGAAACGGTGGTCCCAGCTCTTTTCAGGTCATTGACCAGCTCCTCCCGTGTAGTTCTGGGCTGATTTCTCCCCTTCCTTAGGATCACTGAGACCCCACGAGGTGAGATCTTGCATGGAGCCCCAGTCCGAGGGAGATTGACAGTCATGTTTAGCTTCTTCCATTTTCTAATGATTGCTCCAACAGTGGACCTTTTTTCACCAAGCTGCTTGGCAATTTCCCCGTAGCCCTTTCCAGCCTTGTGGAGGTGTACAATTTTGTCTCTAGTGTCTTTGGACAGGTCTTGGCCATGTTAGTAGTTGGATTCTTACTGATTGTATGGGGTGGACAGGTGTCTTTATGCAGCTAAAGACCTCAAACAGGTGCATCTAATTTAGGATAATAAATGTAGTGGAGGTGGACATTTTAAAGGCAGACTAACAGGTCTTTGAGGGTCAGATTTCTAGCTGATAGACAGGTGTTCAAATACTTATTTGCAGCTGTATCATACAAATAAATAGTTAAAAAATCATACATTGTGATTTCTGGATTTTTTTTTTTAGATTATGTCTCTCACAGTGGACATGCAACTATGATGACAATTTCAGACCCCTCCATGATTTCTAAGTGGGAGAACTTGCAAAATAGCAGGGTGTTCAAATACATATTTTCCTCACTGTATATATATATATATATATATATATATATATATATATATATATATATATATATATATATATAAATGAAATTTACGCCCATGGTGTCATATAAATATATATATATATATATATATATATATATATATATATATATATATATATTTATATATGACACCATGGGCGTAAATTTCATTTAACAGTAGGGGGGGACATTACATATAAAATTTCTCATGAGCAATTTTTAAAGGGGGACACAAATAATACAGTCAAATTGTACTTACAGTATAAAGACACAGTGTCCCCACAGTGAAAAACGTTGTTTCTATCATTATTATTGTAGCATGGAGACTGCGTCAATTACAATGATAATTCAAAGTGCTTTACATAAATAAAGTAAAACCATCATAAAAAAAATAATCACAACAATAAAAAGGAATAAAAATTTTTTTTAACATTTTATTTACAAATTAATTAAGACACTTAAGAACAGAATAGAAATTGATTATACAAAAAACTACAGTGGGGTCAGTTCGGATGTAGCACAGTGTTAATTTAGTAAATGCACAGATAAACAATATGCTAATTGTGGCCGTTAATGTTAAGTTAACATTATACCAAGTCGTCCCAAATAAAACACTGCATGGGAAACGGCCTTGGTGTGTTAGTGTCAGTGCACTATGCTACAAGCTATTGTAAACAAGCTAACGTTCACTAGGTAAGTCATATTTTAATCAATAGAGCAGATTCATGGAAAATTACATCGCTAATCAGCATTTCTCCCGCAACTAATTTATGAACGAGTCTGCATCAACTACATTAAAGAGAATCGCTTTATTTAAAGTGAATAAAATCCCCTAGTTAATGGAGTTAAACATTTATTGAGCCGCAGACACACACCTGACTCGTGTGTGTAGTGAAGGTGAGATGAACTGTGAAAGCAGGCAGTGGGTCAAACCACTGTGAGGAAGGGGAGGGGGGAACTCAACTGTTTCTAAATTTTTGCGGGTTTTTTCCTACTTACACAATTATTTTAGGTATACATACATATATTTTTTATATAATAGGGAATACATATAATGGAGAGTGCGATTTTTTTTAAATATTTTTTTTGGGGTGGGGGACAATCCTCGTCCCCCCCGGATTTACGCCCATGTATGACACACACATACACATGCTGCCTGTTCAAAAGAAAAACTCACACATTATAATATTTTGTTGGACTGCCTTTAGTTTTGATTATATTCGCATTGACATTGTTCCAGTGAGCTTCTGCAATGTCACAACATAATTTTTTTTCCAGAGTTGCAGTAATTTTTTTTACCAAGATCTTGTATTGATGATGGGAGAGCCGGACCACTGCACAAAGTCTTCTCCAGCACATCATAAAGATTCTCATTAGGGTTATGGTCTGGACTCTGTGGTGGCCAATCCATGTTTAAAAATCATGTCTTATTCTCCCTGAACGATTCTCACAATTTGAGCCAATTGTGCAATGAATCCTGGCATTGTCATCTTGGAATATGCCCATACCATCAGGAAAGAAAAAATCCGTTGATGGAATAACCTGGTCATTCAGTATATTTAGGTAGTCAGCTGACCTCATTCTTTGGGCACAAAATGTTGCTCAACCTTGACCTGACCAACTGCAGCAATCCCAGATCATATCACTGCCACCACAGTTTTGTACATTAGGCAATAGGCTTGATGGGTGCATCAGATCATCCGCCTCTCTTCTTACCCTATGTGCCCATCTCTCTGGAACCCGGCTAAATCTGGACTCATCAGACCACATGACCTTCTTCCATTGCTCCAGAGTTTATCTTTATGCTCTCTAGCAAATTGAAGCCTTTTTTCTAATTAGCATCTCTGATAAGTGGTTTCTTAAGGCTACCCAGCTGTTTAGTCCCAATACCTTGAGTTTCCTTTGAATTGTGTGTGTGGAAATGCTCTTACTTTATATATATATATATATATATATATATATATATATATATATATATATATATATATATATATACAGGGAGTGCAGAATTATTAGGCAAATGAGTATTTTGACCACATCATCCTCGTTATGCATGTTGTCTTACTCCAAGCTGTATAGGCTGGAAAGCCTACTACCAATTAAGCATATTAGGTGATGTGCATCTCTGTAATGAGAAGGGGTGTGGTCTAATGACATCAACACCCTATATCAGGTGTGCATAATTATTAGGCAACTTCCTTTCCTTTGGCAAAATGGGTCAAAAGAAGGACTTGACAGGCTCAGAAAAGTCAAAAATAGTGAGATATATTGCAGAGGGATGCAGCAGTCTTAAAATAGCCAAGCTTCTGAAGCGTGATCATCGAACAATCAAGCGTTTCATTCAAAATAGTCAACAGGGTCGCAAGAAGCGTGTGGAAAAACCAAGGCGCAAAATAACTGCCCGTGAACTGAGAAAAGTCAAGCGTGCAGCTGCCAAGATGCCACTTGCCACCAGTTTGGCCATATTTCAGAGCTGCAACATCACTGAGTGCCCAAAAGCACAAGGTGTGCAATACTCAGAGACATGGCCAAGGTAAGAAAGGCAGAAAGTCGACCACCACTGAACAAGACACACAAGCTGAAACGTCAAGACTGGGCCAAGAAATATCTCAAGACTGATTTTTCTAAGGTTTTATGGACTGATGAAATGAGAGTGAGTCTTGATGGGCCAGATGGATGGGCCCGTGGCTGGATTGGTAAAGGGCAGAGAGCTCCAGTCCGACTCAGGCGCCAGCAAGGTGGAGGTGGAGTACTGGTTTGGGCTGGTATCATCAAAGATGAGCTTGTGGGGCCTTTTCGGGTTGAGGATGGAGTCAAGCTGAACTCCCAGTCCTACTGCCAGTTTCTGGAAGACACCTTCTTCAAGCAGTGGTACAGGAAGAAGTCTGCATCCTTCAAGAAAAACATGATTTTCATGCAGGACAATGCTCCATCACACCGTCCAAGTACTCCACAGCGTGGCTGGCAAGAAAGGGTATAAAAGAAGAAAATCTAATGATATGGCCTCCTTGTTCACCTGATCTGAACCCCATTGAGAACCTGTGGTCCATCATCAAATGTGCGATTTACAAGGAGGAAAACAGTACACCTCTCTGAACAGTGTCTGGGAGGCTGTGGTTGCTGCTGCAATGTTGATGGTGAACAGATCAAAACACTGACAGAATCCATGGATGGCAGGCTTTTGAGTGTCCTTGCAAAGAAAGATGGCTATATTGGTCACTGATTTGTTTTTGTTTGGTTTTGAATGTCAGAAATGTATATTTGTGAATGTTGAGATGTTATATTGGTTTCACTGGTAAAAATAAATAATTGAAATGGGTATAAATTTGTTTTTTGTTAAGTTGCCTAATAATTATGCACAGTAATAGTCACCTGCACACACAGATATCCCCCTAAAATAGCTAAAACTAAAAACTACTTCCAAAAATATTCAGCTTTGATATTAATGAGTTTTTTGTGTTCATTGAGAACATGGTTGTTGTTCAAATTAAATCCTCAAATAAAATTAATCCTCAAAAATACAACTTGCCTAATAATTCTGCACTCCCTGTGTATATATATATACATAAAAAGATTGAAGATGCAGTTGAAGTTTATGTAATGTCCGTAAAGAACCTTTTCACTCTATAAAACAACTTAGTAAACATATCGTAGAACATGGGGAAAAATGGGCTTTTAAGTGTGAGTTTTGTGTGCAACTATTTCAAAATGTTGCATCGCTCCTCTCTCCATGGAGTTGGGAGAATTTACTGTTGCTCAGTCTGTGCCAAAGAGTTTGCTTTCCTCTGCAACCTTCAGTAACACCAGAGTGACCTGCATCCTGGTCAGTCATGTGCTCACACCACGATCGAAAATGAAAAGCTCAGGCCTCAGAATTACACTGATCCTGCTCAGGTGGATATTGTGAAAGATCCTTCAAATTTAACCCATTACACAACCGTAAATGTTGCTCCTTAGGACTCTTGTGAACTATTTAACTGTAGTAGTGTTAAAGAGGAAAGTGATGGAGATGAACAAAAGGGACCCCCCCCCCCCCACCCCCCCCAAAAAAAAAAAAAAACCTATTCCTCTCAGGCAGATAGTAAATCAACCTCAGAATGGTGTTTCACCTTTACCAGCAGCCATTGTGGGACAGAATCTTTGTCGTAGGATGGACCAACCTAAAAGGCTTAATTTTACTCAGAAGGTACCTATTAATATAAAGATGTCTGCCCTGAATAAGAAGAAAAACCCGCTTGTCCAGACGGCTGTATTTCAGAAGAACAAGGCTGCTACTTTTATCAAGAAAACCTCCATTCAGGAAGAGGAGTATGTTGTGCATGTGCATACTGCAGTCAAGAATTTACATATGCTGCTAGCTTTGTGTTAGTATTAAGATGGGCCTCACACTGGTTCTCCAAACACACTTTCCTATGTTGTGTGTTCAGTGTCTATCGGATCTTTACGACAAGTATATAAGGTACACATAAAGTTTTTGTCAGGGCTCACACATCTCTGGTTACTATGTTTTCTAACCCAATCAGGAATACAGGTTTTAGGTCAGGTTTTTTCCAGTGTGTATATATACACTTGTCTATCTGCATTAAACTGAAGAAGAACATATGTGCCATTCTGTGTGCTGTGTGATTCTTTTCTGATCAGAATCTGTGCATCGTAAATTGGAAAAACTCTCCAAGAATTAAGTTTTTTTTCGGGCATGATAAAAATCTAACAGTTTTGGTGTTCATGTTTTGGTTATGCATTAATTTTTCCATTAATGATAATTTCCCCTGGTGGGAAAATTTTCTCACCTTAGACGTAAGATGCAAGATTAGAAGATGTTTTTTAATATAGGCGATATTGTCTGAAGTATCCAAAAAAATCCACATAAGTTTATATATAAACAAAAAAAAAAATCATTTTTAGAAAAAAGATATATTGAAAAAACTAAAATTTGGTTTTGACTTTATAGATGATTTTCCTAACTTACAAAATTTGTGAATCAAATAGAGAGAATGGATTCCTTTTTTTTTTTTTTGAAGACTACGATCCCCCTGGTGTCTAGTGCAGCTGTCTGAGTGTTAAGTGTTGTGTGTCTGTTCTTTGTTCTCTGTAAAGAAGTTGGGTCATGACATCTCTTGCCCATTGACGGAAGAAAATCCCAAAGATTGAATGTACAGCAATAGTGTTGGTTATTGAACTAATTCTTATTTAGATAATTTGTCATGATAAAGTAACATTTTGATTGAGGGATTGACTTTTTCCTAGAGATTTAGATGCTGCTAGAGGTTTCTACTCTGCTCCTGGTTTGTTTAAACCTTTATGCTCTTTGCTGCAACAGGAAGTGGCGAATTTCAGCCCCAGCACAAAACTCAAGCAGGAGGTCCTACGAGAAAGGAGACGTTCTTCTATTAAGGAATAGATAAGAGTTTCAATTTAATGTCCTGTAACCTGTTGTGACACCGACTGGTACAAGTTTTTTATCATAGCTTTACAATAATTCCAAACTTGCCTTTGAACCTTTTAGGAAGAGATATGATACATAAAATGGGAATGGAGATTCTGTTTTTTTAACCAATGTCTTTTCCTTCTGTCCTCATGCTCTCAACTAAGCCACAGCCACATCCGGAAGATTTCTTGCTCAATAGTACAGAAGTCAAGTCAAGTCAAGTCAAGAAGCTTTTATTGTCATTTCAACCATATATAGCTGATGCAGTACATAGTAAAATGAAACAACGTTCCTCCAGAACCCCGGTGCTACATACAAAAACATAAAACAACAGTCACAGAAAAAGAAAAAAACACAGGGCCAAGAACTAGTAGAATGATCCTTGCCACAAAAAGTGCACGTATGCAATTGGTGCAAACAGTGCAAAAAGACAACACAAGACAGTGCAGGACTACACAGGACAGTGCAGGGCAACACACAACAAAATAAAATTAGGTGCACAGTAGCAGAAAAATGTAAACAATATTGTGCAATTAAACATATAGCAACAACAAAAATAAAGTGAACAGTGGCAAAAATATGTGGACAGAATATTGTACGAAAGAACAATTAGCAGTAATCCTGGAAGATGTGTAAAAACGGCATGTAAACATTTTTGTGGTAATGATTAGTGTGAGTGGTTCTAATTGATGGGTGTGCGAAGTGTATGATGTGTGTTGAGTCCGGTTTGTGCTGATCAGTCACACGAAGTGAGTATGAGTGTGTGTTGAGTCCGGTAAAATTGTGCAGATCAGTCACACAGTTGTGTGTAAGTGTGTGTGAGTGTGTGTGAGAGTTCAATTCAGTACTTTGTTGAGGAGCCTGATGGCTTGAGGAAAGAAACTATTGCACAGTCTGGATGTGGGGGCCCGAATGCTTCGGAACTGCTTCCCTGATGGTAGGAGAGTGAAGAGTGTGTGTGAGGGGTGTGTGGGGTCGTCCCATTGCACTCACACCCATCGTGATAAAGTGCTTCGAGAGGCTCGTCATGAGGCACATTAAGACCCAGCTTCCACCCGCACTGGACCCCATGCAGTTCGCGTATCGTCCAAACTGCTCCACGGATCTCCACAACCCTTCATCATGTAAGGATGCTGTTCATAGACTTCAGTTCAGCATTCAACACAATCATTTCTCAAAAAAGAGGAAACTCCAATCTCATTCCTAATCAAGAAGTTGAGCCTACCGGGCCTGAACACCTCCCTCTGTAACTGGATCCTGGACTTCCTGACTCGGAGACCTCAGTCAGTCCAGATCGGAAACAGCATCTCCAGCACCACCACACTGAACACTGGAGCGGCGAACTTGATGATATGATTCGAGCTGTGCATTGCTACACAGTCGTGAGTCAGCAGAGTGAACAGCAGTGGACTGAGCACACAGCCCTGAGGGGCTCCAGAGTCTTAATGTGCCTCATGATGAGCCTCTTGAAGCACTTCATCACGATGGGTGTGAGTGCAATGGGACGATAGTCATTAAGGCAGGAGACAGTAGACTTCTTCGGCACAGGAATGATGGTCGTTGTCTTGAGTCACATAGGAACAATGGCGCTGCCCAGGGAGATGTTGAAGATGTCAGTGACGACATCTGCTAGCTGTTGTGCACATTCCCTTAGCACTTTGCCAGGAATGTTGTCTGGTCCAGCAGACTTCCGTGGGTTAACTCTGCATAGAGTTTTCCTCATTTTAGCTGTGGTTAGACAGAACACCTGGTCACTGGGAGGAGGGATGGTCTTCTTTGCCACCATGTTGTTCTGCACCTCGAACCGGGCGTAGAAGTCGTTCAGCGCATCTGGGAGGGGGCATCATCAACGGCTTCTGGTTGGAGCGTGTAGTGATGGTCTTGGAGATGGTCACGTCATCAATGCACTTGCCGATGTAGCTGGTCACTGTTGACGTGTACTCCTCCAAGTTGATGAAATCGACATTAGTTGCAGCTTCCCTGAACATGGCCCAGTCAGTGCATTCAAAACAGTCCTGAAGAGCAGACATGGATCCTGCTGGCCAGGTTCTCATTTGTTTTCGAGCTGGTCTTGAATGCCTGCTGAGTGGTCTGTATGCTGGGATCAGCATAACAGAGATGTGGTCTGAGTACCCGAGGTAGGGGTGGGGCTTCGCCCGGTATGCGCCCCGGATGTTTGTGTAAACAACATCCAGCGTGTTTTCTCCTTTGGTTGCAAAATGCACATTTTGATTAAATTTGGGAAGCACAGTCCTAAGATTTGCGTGATTAAAATCTCCGGCGAATACAAGCAAGAAGTCTTGCCTGATTAACCAAATTTAGGTGAAGTTAAGCCTAAATTATGGGCTCCTCATGACGACGAGTCAGGTTTAATCCAGGCAAAACCTTATCATGCACTCATAAAAACACACCATCCATTTTTTATTAAGCAATATCCATTGTCAAAAGAGAAAATGTTGGCATTGCTCCAGTTATTGACAATTTATTGTCACAAGGTTTCTTGATTGAGACACATTCACCTTATAAGACACCAATTATATCAGTCGTAAAAGCAGATAAAAAATGCTGGAGGCTAACACAAGATTTACACATAGCTACCATTGTTAATTCTATAACAGAAACTCACAGATTATTTACTGTGAACGTTGTTCTGCCTTTTTCAGTGTTTTTCAGTTTTTGCATTTACCTATAGGGGACGTAAATTCAGGCTTTGATGACCTGCCAGCCATATTCTCCACTGCAGTGCACAGAACTTTGGCTGATATCCACCTGCCAGAAACCACCTCTATCCTTCAATACACAGATGACATCCTTGTTACAGGACTGACTGAGCAGGACTGCCACAAAGCATCAGTGGTTGTCTGCAATATCCTGGCTCAGGCTGGATTTAAGATATAAGCTTGTGACTAGACCTCAGACTGTGTAACTGAAGCAGAGCTTTTTGGGACTGATGGAGTACTGCTGAGTATGGATCCCTGACTGTGCACGTCATGATGAAGTTTTGCGTAGTGCTAGTGATCACAAAGCTTCCCCATCACATCTCATTCTGTGAATTAATGAAATGACAAAGTTTTACTGCCCTTAAGAAGGCTGTCCAGTCTGCTCCAGCTCTAGGTCTTCCAAATGATACTAAACCTTTTCATCTTTATGCGCACAAACGTGGTGGTACGGCTGCAGGGATTCTGGCCCAGTAACACGGTGACAGATATCGCCCTGTTGCGTATCTTTCCAAATCTTTTAGACAACATAGCACAAGGGATGCCCTCATGTTTGCGTGTGGTGGCTGCTGCTACTTTTAGCGACAGAAAACGTAACCATTAAGCCTACTTCTCAGCCGCATTCAGCTGCCTCAAACACATTGAACTAGAAACCTCTTGTAGGCACAATCTTTTAGATATGACCTTGGGTGAGGGGGATTGCGGCTATGTAGATGGCTTGTGTTTAAAAACTTCTGATGTGTATTTATGTGGATATGCGGTTGTAAGATTACCTGATGAAATAGAAGATAAGTCATTAGCATACACATCTGCACAAGCTGCAGAGTTGGTGGCACATTACAAGAGCATGATTTTGCCAAAACATAAAAGCAAAGACACTTTAAAACATCTGATGAAAAGTCTAAAACACATTTCAATCTCATAGGCGACCTTTTAAATGCTGTTCAACTCCCCGACCAAAGTGGCCATAGTTAAGTTTAAAGGACATGCCACAGGTGATTCGGAGGAAATTCAGGGAAACACGTTAGCCGATAAAGTAGCTAAGGAAGCAGCACAACAAAAAGATTTTGATTTAGAGACAATACCCTGAGATCCCAATGATGACACATATCTCCAATATACTAAATATATATAAGTATGTAAGATGTATAAATGTATATAAGATGTATAAATAAGGAGATTTTGCTTACCTTTTAAACAATTTATAGAATTTGTGTGTATATCTCTAAATAAAAAGGCCCTTTGGTTCCATTAAAAATTATGTCTGATTAAAAAATGACAATTCTTTATCACTTAATACAACCATTTTTTGTTATTTCATAAATTTTTGTGATTGTGTTCTGTAGAAATTTAGAATTTGTCACCTTTTGCATGTTTTGTGCAAGGAATATGACTTGAGTGACACTTGTCAGAACTCCCACACCACCTCACTGCTGCGCTCGCTTCACTGTCTTAAGTGTGTTATACATAAAACATCTCTCAAAAGTGAGTACACCCCTCAAATTTCAGCACCATTTTATTATAGAGTATGTTCTCAAGGGACAATACTATAGAAATGAAAATTGGATATACTTTAGAGCAGTCAATGTGCAGCTTGTATAGAAAAATAACTGGTTGTTGCTGGGCTCCTCGTCCACTCCTCCACATTGACATCACAGAGCTGCTGGATGTTAGACACATGGTGCTTCTCTACCTTACGCTTGAGGATGCCCCACAGGTGCTCAATAGGGTTCAGATCTGGGGACATACTTGACCATTTCATCACCTCCACCTTCAGCTTCCTCAGCAAGGCAGTTGTCATCTTGACGGTGTGTTTGGGTTGTTGTTTTGTTGGAAAGCTGACTTCGGTCCAGTTTCTAAAGTGAGAATGCCATGTTCTGCTTTAGAATGTCACAATATATGTTGAAATCTATGTTTCCCTCAATGAACCGCAGCTCCAAAGTACCAGCAGCACTCATAAAGCCCCGGACAATGATGCTACCATTACCATTCTTGACTGGTAGGCAATGTGTGGTACTCCTCTCCAGGGTGCCATCACACAACCTGGACACCATCTGAGCCAAACAAGTTTCTTAGTCTCATCACACCCCAGTATATTGTTCCAGTAATTCATGCTCTTGGACAGGTTGTCTCCAGCAAACTGTTTGTCGGCTTTCTTGTGAGCCAGCTTCAGAAGAGGCTTCCTTCTGAGATGTAAATCGACTTGTTGCAGTGTTTTCGGCGTATGGTCTGAGCACTAACAAGTGGACATCAACCCCTGCAACCTCTAAAGCAGTGCTGGCAGCACTCATGTGTCTGTTTTTTAACCAACTTCTGCACCTGACACACAGCATGGGGACTCAACTTCTTGGATCAACCATTGCAAGGCCTGTTCAGAGTGGAACCCTTCTTGAAAAACTTTTGTATGACTCTGGAGCAGAGGTGGAAAGTAACAAAATACTGATTTTTTTTTGGTATCAGTAATTTACTCCACTATTTTTTTTTTTTTCAGACAACTTTTACTCATTACATTTTTACACAAATATCTGTACATTTTATCTTACATTACATTACAAATATCTTACATTTTCAAAACGAGCTCGTTACTTTAGTTTTAATCTATTAATTTGGTGAAATGTCAATATTTTTTTTATTTTCACTGCGCGCCGACTTCAGCCCACCAACCAATTTCCTGTCATTGTGGGTCTTTTTCAATCCACTGGTGTATAATGTCCTCACTCACCACAAATGTAGACTAGTTTACGAAGCTAAGAATGAGCTCTCTGCCATGTCATCTCACTTCACAAACATAAATAAAACACCCTGAATATCAGTGAATAATTGCCTCACAGACATGACAAATATATGTATAGAAAGCTCGAAATGCCTTTTACATAAACCACATTCACATCGAATAACATTTTTCCCTGATTATGTAATAAATATTATTTATACCGTAAATCCCATAAAACCATACCATACCATAAATTGGTATGATTATGATAAAATCTTCTTGACTTAATTTAAAGAGGTGCAGTTTCAAGGAGGAGGTCCTAGGAGAAAAGGGAAGTTCATCTATTAGGGAATAGATAGAGTTCCAATTTCATGTCCTGTAACTCACATTTTGCCTGTGGTGACACTGACTGGTAAAAATCATAGCTTTACAATAATTCTAAACTCGCCTTTAAACCTTTAAGGAAGCGATATGATGCATAAAATGGAAATTCTGTTTTTTAAACCAATGTTTCACTGTCTTTTCCTTCTGTCCTTATGCTCTCAAGTGAGCCACAGCCACATCCAGAAGATTTCTTCCAGGGTAGTACAGAGGTCCTGCCTGATGAAGCAAATTTATATGAAGTTAACCCTAAATTATGGGGCTCTCACAAAGACGAGGCAGGTTTATTCCAGGTAAAACCATATCATGCACTCGTGAAAACACACCATCCAGTTTTTGTTATCCATTGTCAAAAGAGAAGAATGTTGGCATTGCTCCAGTTATTGACAATTTATTGTCACAAGGTGTTTTGATCAAGACACATTCACCTTATAACACACCGATTAATCCCGTCTTGAAGGCAGATAAAAAATGCTGGAGGCTAACCCAAGGTTTACGAGAGATTAATAAATTAGTTATTCCATTAGCTCCTTTGGTGCCTGATGTAGCTACCATTGTTAACTCTATACCAGCGACTCACAGATTTTTTTACTGTGATTGAACTTTGTTCAGCTTTTTTCTGTGTCCCTTTGGCCTCAGAGACACAGCCACTTTTCGCATTTACCTATAGGGGACGTCAAATCACCTGGACCCGTCTTCCTCAGGGTTTTGAGGAAGTTATGCTTCAAATTATGCTAAGCCTTTTTACCTTTATGTGCACGAACGTGGTGGTACGGCTGCGGGGACCCTAGCCCAGGAACACGGTGAGAGATATCGCCCTGTTGCGTATCTTTCCAAATCATTAGACAACATAGCACAAGGCATGCCCTCTTGCTTTTGTGCGGTGGATGCTGCGGCTCTGATCATCCAGGATGCTGAGAAAATGTCACATCCTTTGATACTGTACATCTCACATTAGGTAACAGCTATTTTACACAACCCCAACACACAACATATGACAGCACAACGTAAATCTGGTTATGAAACCACACTCTTGGTGACAGAAAACTTGACCATTAAGCCTCTTCTCAGCCGCATTCAGCTGTAGTAGCGCTGCGTGATCTGCTAGACGATATTGACTTAGATGGTTTTGACAACGCACATGATTGCCTTGAACACATTGAACAAGAGACCTATCTTTTAGATATGGCCCTGGTCTCACCACAGTCCTATAAACTTTACCTTTAATTCTTGCAGATACCCTTTTATCACAAATCACTTCTGTCACTCTTCAAATCAAACCAAATAAAATTTTATTCATCACATACACATACATACAGGGTACGACATGCAGTGAAATGCTTTATACGACGGTTCGGCATGAGGGGAATAGGATGGGGAAAAGAAAAGAAGCAGATAAATAAAGTATAAAAACTATATAAAATAAAATATACGAATATAAGATATAAAGGATATATAAGATATGTATGTGAAACAAAGAGAAAAATTTATATACAAAAAATTCTTATGGCAGTAGACAGTGAAACAGTAAACAAAGTGTAACAAAGTGTAAACAATAGACAATTTTAATGGTGGGTTTTCCATAAAGTGTCCGTGTGCAGTATGGTGTGTTGTAAGGGTCCGTGTGCGGTATGGTGTGTTGTAAAGTGTCCATAAAGTGTCCGTGTGCGGTATGGTGTGGTGTAAAGTGTCCATAAAGTGTCCGTGCGTGCGGTATGGTGTGGTATAAAAAAAAATATTTAAAGTGCACTTTGCTGTGCAAGTCCAGAGTTTAAAGTGTCGTGGTGCGAAAGGTGAGGTATGTACAGAGAAGTAGTGTGATGATGGAGAGAGGGGGCCAGTTTTTAGATCCTGGGTGTTTCTTGGTTTAAACACCGAATGGCCTGCGGGAAGAAGCTCCTCCTCATTCTCTCTGTGTTCGCTTTCAGGGAGCTGTAGATGTCCTGCAGGTCAGAGAGCTCGGTGTAGATGGTACGTTCAGCTGAATGCACCACCCTCTGGAGGGCTCGTCTGTCCTGCATTGTGCTTTTCCCAAACCAGGAAGTGATGCCACCCGTCAGGACGTGCTCAATGGTGCAGGTGTAGAAAGTCTTAAGTACCTGAGAGGGTAGTAGCTTAAGCGTCTCAGATGGTACAGATGCTGCCGGGCCTTCTTCACCAGGGTGTTAGTGTGACAGGACCAAGACAGATCCTGTGTGATGTGAACACCCAAGTATTGGAAACTGCCCACTCTTTCCACTGGAGTCCCGCAGATGTTTAGCGGTTGGTATGACCGCTCCCGCTTTGTGCTGAAGTCCACGATCAACTCCTTAGTCTTGCTGATGTTCAGGAGAAGGTTGTTCTCCTGGCACCACTTTTTGACCTCCTGTAGGTAGGCCGTCTCATCGTTGTTGTTGATCAGGCCCACAACAACAGTGTCATCAGCAAACTTGATGATGGTGGTGGAGTTGGAAGTGGCCACACAGTCATATATGTACAGCGAGTACAGCAGGGGGCTCAGAACACAACCCTGGGGAGCTCCAGTGCTGAGGGTGAGGGTGGATGAGGTGTGTTTTCCCACCCATACAGCTTGTGGTCTGTCTGTCAGGAAGTTGGAGATCCATTGACACAGCGGCTGGCTGAGTCCCAGGACCTCCAACTTAGAGGTGAGTGTGGAGGGAATTATGGTGTTAAACGCTGAACTGTAGTCCATGAACAACATCTTTGCATAATTCCCGTTTCTTTGGTCCAGGTGGCTCATCGTGGTGTGGAGGAGATGAGCAATGGCGTCCTCAGTAGAGCGGTTCTGACGGTACGCAAACTGTAGTGGGTCCAGTGTGTCTGGTAGTGATGCAGTGATGAAGTCTCTGACCAGTCTCTCGAAGCAGTTCATCACTACTGAGGTCAAAGCTACAGGGCGGTAGTCATTGAGGCAAGCGGGCTGGGGTTTCTTCAGGACAGGAACAATGGTGGACTGTTTAAAACATGAGGGGACAACAGACTGTTCCAGGGAGAGGTTGAATATCTCAGTGAACACCGGTGCTAGTTGGTCAGCGCAGGCTTCCAGAACCCGACCTGTGGTGCCATCTGGTCCTGCTGCCTTCCTGGTATTCACTCTCTTGAATGCCCTCCTCACGTGCTCTGAGATGGTGAACGTGTTTACCTCTCCGGCTCTCTCGGCATGCACGCAGGTTGTGCCGCTAGCGCCGCTAGCGTGGTTAGCAGCAGCCTCGAAACGAGCATAAAAGCTGTTTAGCTCGTCTGCCAGAGAAGCGTCCGCATTCACAATTCTAGAAGATGGTGTTTTATAGTCCGTTATTGTCCTTAGTCCCTGCCACAGGTCCTAGAGCCACCTTGTTGGAACTGTGACTCTAGTTTCCTCCCGTAGCGCCGCTTTGCATCCTTCACCGCTCTGCGAACATTGTAAGACGCAGCCTTGTACTCTTTCATGTCCCCCATGGCGAGCCCCGTGTTGTAGGCAACGGAGCAAGATCTCAGAGCGTCGCGGCTTCTCCACCCACCCCACCCTGCCTGCACTCTTTTCTTTACTTCCCTAACACACTCTTCATTACTTTGCACTGTTGACCCCAGGTACCTGAACTCCACCACCTTCTCCACCTCTTCTCCCTGCAACTGCACCCCTCCACTGCCCTCCCTCTCATTTATGCACATGTACTCTGTCTTACTCCCACTGACTTTCATTCCCCTTCTATCCAGGGCATACCTCCACCTCTCCAGGCTCTTCTCAACCTGCTCACTACTCTCACCACAAATCACAATATCATCCGCAAACATCATAGTCCAGTGAGACTCCTGTCTGACCTCGTCCGTCAACCTGTCCATTACCTCTGCAAAAACGAAAGGGCTCAGGGCCGATCCTTGATGCAATTCAACCTTCACCTTGAACCAGTCTGTTGTTCCTACTGCACACTTCACTGCTGTCACACTGTCCTCATACATGTCCTGCACCACCCCCACATACTTCTCTAACACACCTGACTTGCTCATACAACACCACAACTCCTCTCTTGGCACCCTGTTGTAAGCTTTCTCTAAATCCACAAATATGCAACGCAATTCCTTCTGTCCTTCTCTATACTTCTCTATCAACATTCTCAAAGCAAATAATGCATCTGGGGTGCTCTTCCTCAGCATAAAACCATACTCCTGCTCACAGATGGTCACCTCTTCTCTCAGCCTGGCTTCCACTACTCTTTCCCATAACTTCATGGTGTGATCAACTTTATTCCCCTGTATTTACTGCAGGTCTGTACATCTCCCTTATGCTTAAAGATCGGTACCAGCACACTCCTTCTCCATTCCTCAGGCATCCTCTCACCTTCCAGAATCTTGTTATACAATTTGGTCAAAAACTCCACTGCCAGCTCTCCTTGCTTATACAGGTATGTCAACTGGTCCAACCGACTTTCCACTCTTCATCCTCTTAATTGCTGCTCTCACTTCCTTCTTACTAATCCTATCCACTTCCTGCTTTACTAACTCCACATCATCCAACCTTCTCTCTCTCTATCATTTTCCTCATTCATCAGCTGCTCAAAATACTCCCACTACCTTCTCAACACACTCTCCTCACTAGTCAACACATTTCCATCTCCATCCTTTATTGGTCAAACTTGCAACAAATCCTTCCCAGCTCGGTCTCTCTGCCTGGCCATGGTACAAATCCTTTTCTCCTTCCTTAGTGTTCAACCTCCCATACAGCTCCTCATATGCCTTTTTTTTGGCTTTCGCCACATCCCTCTTCATCTGCTGCCGCATCTCCTTGTCTTCCACGTCTCTTTGTCTTCCTTTCTATTTTCAGATGTCACACCAAGAACTTTTCTAGCTGCCTCCCTCATCACTCCTGCAGTAGTTAACCAATCATCCAACACCTCTTCACCAACACTGAGCCCCTGTCTGACCTCTTCCCTGATCCTCACACTACACTCTTCCTTCTTCCGTTTCCACCATCTTTTTCTTCTGTCAGTCCTCGCTCTCCTCCTTTTCTTCTTTGCCTCCAAAACCATCCTACAGACCACCATCCGATGCTGTCTAGCTACACTGTCCCCTGCCAACACTTTACAGTCTCCAATTTCCTTTAGGTTGCATCTCCTACATAGAACATAATCCACCTGTGTGCACCTTCCTCCACTCTTATACGTCACCCTATGATCCTCCTTCTTCTTCACTGCCATTTCCATACTTTTAGCAAAATCTACCACCATCTGCCCTTCCACATTCCTCTCCTTTAGGCCATACCTACCCATAACCTCCTCATCACCTCTGTTCCCTTCACCTACATGCCGATTAAAGTCTGCCCCAATCACCAATCGTTCATTTCTAGGTACAGCATCTACCACTTCATCTAATTCACTCCAGAATTTTTCCTTCTCCTCTATTTCACAGCCGACAGGCCTGCAGTGAGGTTATTCAGAACCAGTTTTTCAAAGCACTTAATAATGATATGGGGTGAGTGTGACTGGGCAAAAGTCATACAGGTATTGAGCAGTTGAGTGCTTAGGGACTGGTATGATGGTTGTAGTCTTCAGGCATATACATGGGCGTAAATCCCGGGGGGGACGGAGGGGACATGTCCCCCCCATCCGAGGGTTGCCCCCCCCAATAAAAATATTTAAAAAAATCGCACTCTCTATTATATGTATTCTCTATTATATAAAAAATATATGTATGTATACCTAAAATAATTGTGTAAGTAGAAAAAAAAAACGCAAAAATGCATTTAGAAACAGTTGAGTCCCCCCTCCCCTTCCTCACAGTGGTTTGACCCACTGCCTGTTTTCTCAGTTTATCTCACCTTCACTACACACACGAGTCAGGTGTGTGTGGCTGCAGCTCAACTAATGTTCATCTCCATTAAGTAGGGTATTTTACTAAATAAAGCGATTCTCTTTAATGTAGTTGATGCAGACTTATTCATAAATTAGTTGTGGCAAAAATGCTGATTAGCGATGTAATTTTCCATGAATCTGCTCTATTGATTAAAATATGACTTACCTAGTTAACATTAGCTTGTTTATAATAGCTTGTAGCATAGTGCACTGACACTAACACACCAAGGCGTTTCCCATGCAGTGTTTATTTGGGACAACTTGGAATAATGTTAACATTAACACACAATTAGCATATTGTTTATCTGTGCATTTACTAAATGAGTACTGTGCTACATCCGAACTGACCCCACTGTATTTTTTTGTATAATCAATTTCTATTCTGTTCTTAAGTGTCTTCATTAATTTGTAAATAAAATGTTAAACTTTTTTCTTAATTCCTTGTTTTTATTGTTGTGGTTATTTTTTAGGATAATTTTACCTTCTTTATGTAAAGCAGTGTGAATTAGCATTGTAATTGACGCAGTCTCCATGCTACAATAATAATGTACTGTGTCTTTATACTGTAAGTACAATTTGACTGTATTATTTGTGTCCCCCCTCAAAAATTGCTCTTGAGAAATTTTACATTAATTGTCCCCCCCTACTGTTAAATGAAATTTACGCCCATGGGCATATAGCAACCGTGGCTTGGGCTAGTGACAGGTTGAAATTGTCAGTGAAAACCCATGCCAGTTGTCCAGCGCATGCTCTAAAAACACGTCCTAGTATGCTGTCTGGACCAGCTGCCTTGCGTGCATCCAGTCTGCTAAATGCTGAATAGACGTCTAACATGCAGGTTTTAATCATTTTAAATCAAGAGCTTTAATCTATTTACATTTACATTCGTGGCACTTAGCAGATGCCCTTATCCAGATTTTTGTAATTTTAATGTTATTTATAATATCTATTTCAGGGGTCACCAACGTGGTCGCCTGCAAGGACCACATGAGTCGCCCGCGAGCCTTTTCTAAAAATAGCTGTTTCCTACCTTGTTAAATCCTTGTTGATAATTATTGTGAGAAATCATTAACATGATCAGTGTCCTCACATAGATCAGGGGTGTTAAACTCAGTGTCAAATCCGAATTAAATTAAATTCCTTAATTACAGGCACATTCATTTCACAAATACACGTGTTTACCGGCAGTGTCAGTAAACATATACTCAGAATCCCATCGGTTTTAAAAGGCTCTTTTTCAGAATCAACTTTTCTCTTCGCCACTGTGAGGCGCTGTTTCACAATAACTTTACAACAGGGTTAAATACATCAACAGAAGCTCGACTTGATAGACGCTGGAATGTTCCCAGGTAGTCTAGTGTTCGGTAAGGCAGCTGAAGCTCTGCATTATGGGATCTGTAGTTTGTGTTATCAGCTCTTCATATCATACATTAATAACAATAATAATAGATCTTTATAAAATCATCTCGCGGGCCGGATATAATTGTTCGTCGGGCCGGATTTGACACTGAGTTTGACACCCCTGATCTATGTGAAGACACTGATCATGTTAATGATTTCTCACAATAATTATCAACAAGAATTTAACAAGGTAGGAAACAGCTATTTTTAGAAAAGGCTCACGGGCGACTCATCTGTGATACCCAACTATATATCTCATCTAAACCAGGCGATACAGCTCAATTAACTCGGATAACTGAGTGTGTTAAAGAAATAAGAGATTGGATGACCCATAACTTTCTACTTTTAAATTCTGATAAGACGGAGGTTTTGCTCATCGGCCCAAAAACTAGTATACAGAAGCTCCAGCATCTCAACCTGCATTTAGACGGATGTTCTGTAACTACTAGTTCAACAGTAAAAGACCTGGGAGTTATTTTAGACAGCAACTTATCTTTTAAAAATCATATCAACCAAGTTACAAAAACAGCCTTCTTTCACCTTAGAAATATTTTTTAAATAAGAAATATGTTGTCTATATCTGATGCAGAGAAGCTTGTCCATGCGTTTATGACCTCCAGAATAGACTATTGTAATGCATTACTAGGTGGATGCTTCAGTTAGTTCAGAATGCGGCAGCAAGAGTTCTTACAAGGTCAAGAAAATATAATCACATAAACCCAATCTTATCGTCCCTACATTGGCTTCCTGTTAAGTTTCGAATAGACTACAAACTACTGCTACTCACTTATAAAGCACTAAATGGTTTGGCTCCCATGTATCTTTCCAGTCTTTTAACACACTACAATCCGTCACGCTCCCTGAGATTTTAAAACTCTGGGCTTCTAGTAGTTCCTAGAATAGCAAAGATTACTAAAGGCGGTAGAGCATTTTCACATTTAGCTCCCAAACTTTGGAATAGTCTTCCTGACAGTGTTTGGGGTTCAGACAAACTCACCCAGTTTAAGTGCAGATTAAAAACATCTTTTTAGCAAAGCCTACACATAACATACGTCTCACATTATAACCTTGTGTTCCAGAACATCTGATCACGTTAATATCATGAACAGCAGCTATGCTAATTGCTCTCCACTGCTTCTCTTTCTCTCCCCATCCCGAGGCTTCCTGAGGTTTGGCCAGCACCAGTCATGTCCCACCTCGTGAAGATTATGGACTTTAAAGAAGTAGATGCCGAACTCGCAAACATCCTGAACCATCTAGAGACGTACCAGTGCCAAATGGATCCGACTACATATGTGGAGTTTTGACATTGGACCTCCTGAAGTGTTTAAAGGCTCTGGCATAAAGAAGCTGTTGCTGGATCTGTGATGATCACAAATGTTGAGCTCAGTAGCTCCTACTTTTATACCAAAGACTGTAGAAAGAACATTTACTTATAATCTTATACTCCAGTAATCATGTTAGTGTCACTCTCCAGTGTTCTGTATTGTTGAAAGATTTATGATCGAAAGATTTTTGATCAAACTCTTGATGTCACCCAAATGAGGATGGGTTCCGCTTTTGAGTCTGGTTCCTTTCAAGGTTTCTTCCTCATTACATCTAAGGGAGTTTTTCCTTGCCACAGTCACAGGCTGCTCATCAGGAATAAATGCACACCATTCACCTTGACTGTTGATTTTTGTAAAGCTGCTTTGAGACAATGTCTGTTGTGAAAAGCGCTATATAAATAAACTTGACTTGACTTGACATGTGGTCCTTGCGGGCGACCTGTTGGTGACCCCTGACTTAGAGCATTCAAATAGTTATGTTTGGTGCTATCTGTTGATTTCAGTTTTGTTTTTGATACCACTTTTACATTCCCCTGATTTCTCTTTCCCTTTTGATCTCTCTAACTTTTAATGCCATGAAACTTCACAAACATCACTTTCAGACTATAACACATTAGAGTAGCAATTGCACCTCCTCAACTCTTATTCTGGACACAGGCATTTTTTTGTGCTTTTTCCTGTCTTATTTACATTCTTTACTTATGAATGCAACCCAGTCTTTCCTTCAACTCCAATGTAAAGTTTGCAGATGACACAAAAATAGTGGGAAGTATATTGGTAAACAGTAAAGCTTACATGGAGGATGTACAACATCGTAGACTTTTCATTATACTCAGGAAGACTACCCATCCGTCTGAACATAAACTGAGAGTCAGTGGAGCATGTGAACGACATTAGGTTTCTTTAAGTCTACATGACAAAAGATCTCATGTTTTGTCAACACCTTTCACCTGGTGTAGCAAGCATGACAAAAGCTATTTTACATTCAGAAACTCAAACAGGTCAGATTATCTACACATCGTTTTGTAAATTTATCATATGCATATATACATACATACATACATACATAGTATGTATCTGTATTTACATACGGTATCACAGTATGGTATGGTAGCTGCAATGGGAAAAAATGCAGGCTTGTCAGGTAGTTAAATCAGCACAGTGCATCATAGGCACTGAGCTCCCGGACCTGGACACAGTATATGCAAGCGAACTACAAACAAAGTCGTGCAGCATAATCAAATGAGCAATGAGCCACATCGTCCCTCACTCACACACATACACACACACACACACACACACACACGTGTGACTGATCTGTACAACCCGGACTCAACACACACTCGTACTCACTTCACACACCAATGTCTTTAGTACCACTCATATTACATCACTTCATTACCATAAACTATTTACATGCCATTTTTGCACATCTTTTCTTTATTGCTGCTATTGCTCATTTGCACAACATTTTGTTTACATTTTTGCAACTGTTCACTTTATGTCTCTTTATAACAGGTTTACTGGCGGAGCTATTTTGCATTTTGTGTATTTGTCTTGCACTGTCTTGTGTTGTCTTTGCACTGTCTGCACAAGGTTGCACACGATGCACTTTATGTGGTGAGGACACTTACTAGTCCTTGCCCTATGTTTTCTGTTTTCTGTGATCGTTGTTGTATGTACCAGGGTTCAGGAGGAACGTTGTTTCATTTCACTGTGTACTGCGTCAGCTATATATGGTTGAAATGACAATAAAAGCTTTTTTCAGTTTTTTTACTTTTTGAACCACCTTTTTAATGTCATGCCACTGCATCTCAATAGGATTCAGGTCAGGACTTTGATTAGGCCACTCCAAAGTCTTCATTTTGTATTTCTTCAGCCATTCAAAGGTAGACTTGCTGGTGTGTTTTGGATCATTGTCCTACTGCAGAACCCAGGTTTGCTTCAGCTTGAGGTCACAAACAGATAGCCGGACATTCTCCTTCAGGATTTTTTGGTAAACAGTAGAATACATTGTTCCATTTATCACAGCAAATCTTCCAGGTCCTGAAGCAGCAAAACAGCCCCAGAACATCACACTACCACCACCATATTTTACTGTTGGAATGATGTTCTTTTTCTAAAATGCGGTTACTTTTTCGCCAGATGTAATGGGACACACATCTTTCAAATGTTTTTTTTTCTCGTCAGTTCACAGAATATTTTCCCAAAAGTCTTGGGGATCATCAAGATGTTTTCTGGCAAAACTGAGACAAGCCTTTATGTTCTTTTTGCTCAGCAGCGGTTTTCTTCTTCAAACTCTTGTCATGCAGACCATTTTTCCCCAGTCTCTTTCTTATGGTGAAGTCATGAACACTGACCTTAACTAAGGCAAGTGAGGCCTGCAGTTCTTTGGATGTTGTTGTGGGGTCTTTTGTGACCTCTTGGATGAGTCATCGCTGTGCTCTTGGTGTCATTTTGGTCAGACGGCCACTCCTGGGAAGGTTCTCCACTGTTCCATGTTTTTGTGATTTGTGATAGTAGGGCATCTGCAAGAATGAAAGGGAAAGTTTATAGGACTGTGGTGAGACCTGCGATGTTGTATGTTTTAGAGACAGTGGCATTGAGTAGAAGACAGGAGGTGGAGCTGGAGGTAGCAGAGCTGAAGATGTTAAGGTTTTTGTTGGGAGTGATGAGGATGGACAAGATTAGAAATGAGTTTATTAGAGGGACAGCGCATGTAGGATGTTTTGGTGACAAGGTGAGGGAGGCGAGATTGAGATGGTTTGGACATGTGCAGAGGAGGAACACGAATTCTATTGGTAGAAGAATGCTGAGGATGAAGCCACCAGGTAGGAGGAAAAGAGGAAGGCCAAGGAGGAGGTTCATGGATGTGGTAAGGGAAGACATGCAGGTAGTTGGTGTAAAAAAGGCAGATGTAGAGGACAGGGTGGTATGGAGACGGATGATCCACTGTGGCGACCCCTAATGGGAGCAGCCGAAAGAAGAAGAAGACCCCATTTGGGTAATACAAATGTGTTTGTAATGTGTGTTTTACATTTAATATTACATTTTCTGAAGATATGTTCTACCTAACCTGTTCTTCTTATTTTAGCATACTTTGACCAATGTTTTCATTCTTTCCATCCTTCATTCAATCCCTCACTCTATATGCAGAATTGTTTTAGGATTTTCTCCTTTTAAGGGAAATGCGCCCAATAGCGCTATCGTTAGCCACTAACCAGGAAGTGGCGCTAGTGCTATGGATTCACTATTTTTTTTTTTTTTCTCTTTTTTATTTTGCTGCAAGTTGTATCCTGCATATGTCACAAACATATTTTATATGTCATAAACATATTTTTATATGTTTGTGACGTATAAAAAAATCTTGAATCCATAGCGCTATCATTACCTGTAACATCACTGCCTATATTAAAATAATGACACACACCTGTGCTTTTTTTTGTTTTAAAAACACCTTTTTACTTCCATTATTTTCTCCGAACACAACTTATTCTCCTCTGATCCAGCACCCTCTAACAACGGACACTGGTAACAACCACAGCAATCATAATACATGACATCTTCCCTTTTCTTAGAAACAAAATCACATCACCCATCTGAACAATTTTTTTTTTTAAACCACAAAATAACCTGGCGAACAAAGTCTGAACTTCTCTCAATTGGTATTAACATTGTCCTCATTCCCTTTTTTTTTCTTCTTCTTGTTTGTTTTTATACATATATACCACATCAATTTTTTGTAATTCACTGAGAACATTAACAAACAGTTAAATCTGTTCCTTCACATTTTACCAAATAATGTGAACATACAGGCCTAAACCTTTACATTAATAGAACCTCTGTATTTTTCTACCTGTCTTCTTTCTTTTTTTTTTTTTTTTTTTTTGTTACCACAAACAGTTTACCAAGCCACATTTTATATAATTTGAACCTGTCAGTTCACAATAATCAGACAGTTTCACAGGTAATTGTCTAGTACGTTGAGGTCTATCCTGTGTAGATATGTTTGAACAATCCACTTTGGAATTCAGATCCTGAGAGTCAGGACCACAGCTCCTTGTCTCCAGATCTGATTGCTCATGTTCAGTAGCCATATCCGTTGTTTCGATGGTGTTGAAACTTTGACGAGAAGTATTTCGTGTATACCTCGCTCCAGTGGGTGACTCCACAATCACTTAATTTCCTGTTTTGCACGTGACCCGATGTGGGATTGGGTTGAATGGAGTTGTGAATTTATCCACTGTGGCAGCGGGGGCGTGGTCGAGCGTCTGTTTGTGAATGGGGGGCGAGGCCAGGCACAGGTAAGCGGGGAATTGCCTCACCTGCAGCTAATAAGACCTGACATCTGTGCTCTCTTTTGCAGTGATCGGGAGCTGCATAAAAGGAGGGGAGAGAGAGAGAGGGGTTTTGGTCATATGCGGGTGCCCGAAGTGTGCTGTGAGAGCACCGACTAACAAAACACGTGAACGCAACGGAATAAATAAAAACGGCGGTGAAGCCTTTTGAACCGACCTGTCGTGGCAGTCCTTTTTTCCCCCCACACCCACACGCTCTCCCACATCCACCTTCTCTTGTCGCACAAGCACTATATCACCCACATTCACCTTTGAGTATTGTGCACCCCCGACGCTCATCTGCATATCTCTTTGCTTTTGATTTCTGCTCTGCATATCTGTCGCATACTTGCTGATCTTTGCATGCTTCTGCAAGATTGGGCAACTTTCCTCGAATCTTCCTATTAAAAAGCAGTTCAGCAGGGCTCTTTCTGGTCGTGGGATGTTCGATGCTTCGATATGCAGTGGCATATTTCCTTAACTCTTTTTTCCAGTCAAGGCCCCCTGCCTGTGAAATTTAAATTCTTTTCATTATTGATGAGTTTTGGCGTTCCACTTCACCGTTAGCCTGAGCCCATTTGGGAGTGGTTCTCTGAAGGTTTAATGCCATTGCTCTCACAGAACACAGTAAACTGTTCAGACTTGAACTACTGTAATCGAAGAACCCACCGTTATATGCAAGCACAGGGCTTTCAGCGGGGACTGAATATGGCTTCTAATGGTTTGTGGTCAGTGACCAGCTCAAATTCTCGGCCATAAATGTACGCATGTAACCTCTCACATGCCCATACAAGCGACAGGGCCTCTTTTTCTCTCTGGGAATATCTACGTTCACAGTCTGTTAGGCAGCGACTCACATAGCATATTGGCACTGTGTCTCCTTTTTGGATCTGAACTAAGACAGCTCCCAGCCCCACTGGGCTTGCATCCGCTATCACCCTGGTTGGTGCATCTTTATCAAAATATGCTAAAGTGACTGCTTTGGCCAACTCTTCTTTCAGCGCTCTAAACGCTTGTCTTTGTTCTGGTCCAAACTTAGCTTCTGACCTCCGATGCTGTATTTGGCTCTCTTGCTTCTCTTACAGCTCGCATTCTCTCTTCTGTTGGACCGATTCCCTTCTCAGACAAGAGGATTCCCATGAATATTAGTTTGCTCATGTTGAACTGGCACTTTTCAGGGTTTAAAGTCAATCCACGTTTGCTCAGCCATTCCATAACCATATGCAAATGTTGGTCATGAGTTTCTTGATCACCAGCATGAACAATGACATCATCTGAGATATTTTCTACCCCATCAATTCCTGCAAGGGCATTGGCAATCTCGTGCTGGTATTGTTCGCTGGCAGAAGAGACACCGAAAATCAATTCAATTCAATTCAATTCATTTTTATTTGTATAGCGCTTTTAACAATGAACATTGTCTCAAAGCAGCTTTACACAGATAATGTGGTGATTAAACGTAAATATGTTCTTTGTAAGTAAGTTTGTCCCTGATGAGCAACTGTGGCAAGGAAAAACTCCCCAAAATGGCATAAGGAAGAAACCTTGAGAGGAACCAGACTCAAGAGGGAACCCATCCTCATCTGGGTTGCACCAAAATCAGTCTTTTATAACGATACATGCCATTGTGCACCGCAAATGTAGTGATCTCTCTTGATTCAGGGCTAAGCTCCAGCTGGTGGTAGCCCCAATTTAAGTCTAACTTACTGAATATGGTTGATCCATTGACGCCTTGGAGAATCTCATTCACGGTAGGGATAGGGTAACGCTCCTTACTATGGCACGGTTGGCTTGCCTCATATCCAGACACAATCTTATCTCCGAGATGGCTTTAGGCACAATGACTACAGGATTCACCCATGGTGTGGGACCTTTGATGGGTTCTATGATGTCCATGTCCACTAGCTCCTTTATTTTCTGTATACCGCTCCCCTGAGATTAAACAAAATGCACCTGAGTGGTTGTGCCACTGGTTTTACACTTGGATCTATGTGTAGGGTAATTTGATGGGTGTTTAACTTGCCAACCCCACCGAACACTTTTGGATACTTTTGGTGCAATGCTTGCTTTGTTTCAATCACAGCAGAAATGTCAGCACCAATTTTTAACACTCCCAGCTTAATAGCCGTTTCTCGTCCTAAGAGGGGTTCTCCTTTCCCTCTTATCACAATGAATTCAGCCTGTTCTGTTCTATTGGATATGTTCACTTCACATTGAAATGCTCCCTTGACTGATAATGGTTGTTTCGACGAGTAAGAGTAGAGCTTTCTCTCCGCTTCAGGAATGTATGATTTACATTTGATTTTTTTCAATTTGAGGTCCTCCCACGTGTCTTCATCAATCACGTTATTTGTGGCACCTGAGTCAATTAGCAGACTTAATGTCATGCCACCAACAAGGAAATTCAGCCTCTCTGCCATTGCATTCTCCTGGACAACAAAGGAATCGGTCCAACAGACTTGACCTCGTGCAGGGCAACTTCGGTCTCTGCCTAAATGACCTCTGTATCCACATCTGTAGCATTTTCTTCCCACTTTTTCGTCTTTATTCTCTGCAGGCCTGTTTTAACATATCCTTTATATCAGGGGTGGCCAACCCGTGGCTCGCGAGCCGCATGCGGCTCTTTGGCTGGTTTCATGCGGCTCTTACGTTCATATCGAAGTTTGTGTTTGTTTGTTTTTTAATGTGCGTGTTCGCTTCGCTTGAGTTCAATACGGTATTTTAAGACTTAAATGAGCTTGCCCCTACTGGGAAACTTTGCGGTATATCAGACGAAACACAATTGTAATGATGCAATAAAAAAGCGCAGCAGCATACGTTTAGCTGGATAAGAGCCAACGTGTCTGCGGTGTGCGGATAGCGATTTGCAAAACATGCAATGCTGAAATTTCAAGAGGGGGTGTATCTGCAAAAAGTTTCTCCAAGTCAGGTTTAATTTATCACCTGAAATCCAAACATCCCGATTGCCATTCTAAATATGAGAAGAACGTGGCGCAGAAAAGTAAAGTCAATCCGAGCATGCGCATTCCGTCTGTAGAGGACATTTTTGAAAAGGCAGGAAAGTTTTCCAGTGATGGTGCCAAGGCAAAAGGCAGAACACAAAAAATTATGGATTTCATTGCCTTTTGAATTGAATTTTCATTTCGGTGTATCCCTAAAATATTATCGTTGGTGTGACCCTCTGACACAATTCAGGTTTCTCATGTGGCCCCTTGTAAAAATGTATTGCCCACCCCTGCGGTATATTCATCTCACGCATATGCGCATTTGACGAAAATACCGTATTGAACTCAAGCGAAGTGAACACGCACATAAAAAAAAAAAACAACACAAACAGAGTCTGTGTTTTCTACCCTGAAACACGTGAAATCAAAGCATTGATCTGTTCTGACTGCCCCCCTTCGAGAAGCAACAACGGAATATGCGGCAGATTTGAAGGGAATTGTTCAAGGCAAGGAATGCCAAAAGTCCCACTAAGTAACATGCATAGTAAAAGAAAAACGCTATTGTAAATTATTATATTTTTGTTTGTAGACTTGGTTAAACTAAGAGTTTGTGTGTGTGAGACAGTGCAGTGTTCATTGTTAAAAATGACTGTCCTGTGGTCTTAGAACTGTAGGAGTCAATTTTTGTCATTATGTTGGTGTGTGACATTTACAATAAATCTGGCTGAGCAGTGTGTGTGTGTGTGTGTGTGTGTGTGTGTGTGTGTGTGTGTGTGTGTAAGAGAAAGGGATGGGTGATGTTCATGTGTGCCCATGTGTACGATGTGGCTCTTTGCGGAAACACAGTAAAAAATGTGGCTCTCGGTCTCTGACTGGTTGGCCACCCCTGCTTTATATCCTCTCTCGTTTTTGTCTCTCTTTGGCGCAACTCGATTAACTGCCCCTGTATCAGGTTTAAGCGACAGGACTGACATCTGCTCTTCAATTCTTTCACACTGTGATGCTTGTTCCACTGAGCGAGCAAGTGTTAAACGTTGACCTTCCTCTAATAATTTCCGACAAACATACTCAGATGTACATTTGCTAAGAATAGCATCTCTTATCTGGTTATCGGTGTCTGCTTGAAAACCACAGTCTTTTGCAGCTTGCCGTAACTGAGTAGCAAATTGCTGTATAGTCTCACCTGTTTTCTGGGTCAACTTTCGAAATGCTTGTCGGGCGAATGCTGCATTGACCTGGGGCACGAAATAGGAGTCTAAAGCCGTCACTGCAGAGTTATAGTCAGAAACCTCTCCCGTGTTTTCCAGAGTTGAAGAAATATCTTGTACGTCAGGTCCTGCAAAGTGTAGCAATAAAGCTCTCCTCCTCTGTTTAGTCGCGTCCGTCGCGTCGTCTGTAATGATGAGTCCTTTCCCATCCGCATACAATTCGAAAGATTTCAGCCATCGTGTCCATCTCGGCCCTAGCGTGGCTGGATCCGAAAAACATTCAAAGTTCTGGATCCCGGTTTTCTCCCTCATTATTCTCGTCCGCAACGTCAAACACACTTTGTCTATAAATTATCCTCATCGCCAATGTAACATCACTGCCTATTTTAAAATAATGACACACACCTGTGCTTTTTCCAAACAGCTTTTTACTTCCATTATTTTCTCCGAACACAACTTATTCTCCTCTGATCCAGCACCCTCTAACGACGGACACTGGTAACAACCACAGCAATCCTAATACATGACATCACCAGCTAGCCACTTCCTGGTTAGCAGCTAGCGCTAGTGCTATTGATTCTTCTGCATTTTCATGCATGTGCAAAACAAATCTTATTTCCGGTATGGAGTAAATATCCACAGTGACACTGCACTAAGTCTAGTTTTTTTTTTATACCCTTGGCATTGTTTTGTAAGTTTTCAAATTAGAAAATAAAAGAAATTCGCTCAAGAGGAAACTCAGACTTTTACTATGTTCCGCACAATAAAAGGATTGCATTCTGTACACATGTACCAAACCAAAACCCCTGTACCGAATATTTCAGTACAAATAGTTGTACGGTTACTTCCCTAGCACTAACACAAACATTTTTTCAAAAAACACAGCAACTAACAGCTCTAGCTCAGAGTACGTCAGGTATGTCCACAGTGCAGAAGGGTGATGTGTCATAGCCAACTTTACAAACATAAGCACATCCTAAATTTAAAATGATTATATACCTGCTGCTTAAGACTGCTATACAGTTTTTATACATGTATATACATGTATTTTTTCCGACCTTGAAAAAAAATTTCTTTCTTATGTTTTCATGCATTTTGATATTCATGACAACATCACAACCATTATGTGATATTTCATATTTGCACGAGTTTAATGCCAGGGAAATGTCATACCTCACCTTGTGTCACATTACATTATTTCAATTCTATATCAAATTTGATGTATTATTTAAAGAGTAGAAGTCTATTTTAAATGTTGTATAGGTTTAATTAAGTTTAATCAAGGGATTGTGGAAGTGTGATGTAGCTTTTGAACCTTAAGGGTCATTAATTTCTTCTTTTGGCTTCTATTAGGGGTTGCCACAGCAGATCATCTGTCTCCATACCCCCTGTCCTCTACATCTACATCTACATCTGAATAAATCTACACTGGTACGCTAGATTACAAACTTCATATAAATATAACTCTTGAATTCTACAAAGCAAACTTGGAAAGTGCTAATTTAAGTGTTTCAGGAAGAGGTAGGTCTTCAACCGTCGCTCAAAGATAGACAGGAACTCCGCTGTATGGACATCTAATGGAAGTTCCTTCCACCACCTTGGTGCCAGAAAAGAGTAGTCCAGTTTGAAATGACTGAGAAAAGCACCTGGGCAGCCTGTGTGGACAGAAATGGTCGAATCCTTCGGATGTTGTAGAATGAAGGTCATGAAGAGTTATTCAGAGATCTTGACCTGGAGATGAATCACCTAAGATGACCAGCAGTTCTGTTTGCTAGGGTTGAGTTTTAGTTGATGAGCACTCATCCATGAAGATATGTCTGTTAAGCCTGACAAGATCTGAGCGGAAGCTGTTGTATCTGAGAGAGGGAAAGAAAAGATGAGTTGAGTGTCATCTGCATAGCAGTGTTAAGAAAACCCATGTGAGGATATGACTTCACCAATGGCATGGGTATAAAGAGAGAAAAGGAGGGGACCAAGTACCGAGCCTTGTGGGACACAGTGGTGAGTCTGCAAGGGGCAGATGTGGATCCCCTCCATGTTACCTGGTATGAGCGACCTTCCAGGTATGAAGCAAACCATTCCCATGCTGTTCCGCAGATACCAAGGCGCTTGAGAGTAGACAAGAGAGTCTTGTGGTTGACTGTGTCAAGTAGTGAAGAGAAGATGTTGTGGAGCCCAAAGGATATTGTGCAGAGGCCTTGAGCTTTTTCCTTGTAGAAGGTAGTTTTAACAGTAGTCACATCCGCAGAAAATTTGGTCAGGAGTGCACGGTAAGATGCGAGGTCTACGTTGAGTTGTGATTTTTTTCACTTCCTCTCTGCTGATCTGAGTTCTTGTCGATTGCTGCACAAAACTTCTGACAGCCAGGGTGTGGGAGAAAAAGTCTTCTTGGGTTTTGTAGTCAAGGGGCAGAGGAGGCGGTTGAGAAAAGAGATGAGAGGAAGGAGTCAGTAGCAAAGTCTAAGGGTAGAGAGGAAAAGGAGTCAGGGTCAGGAAGAGATGAAAGAGTACAGGAAGCTACAGAGGAGGGAGAGATGGAGTGAAGGTTAGGACGGATAAGAGAAACATGTAAATTGTTTTTCGATAGAATAGGAAGAGTGATTGAAAAGGAAACCAGGTGATGATCAGAAATTGGAAGTGGAGTCGCAGTCATGTCTGTAGCTGGGGTAGAGCGGGTTAAAACCAGGTCCAGGAGATTTCCTCCCCTGTGTGTTTGTGTGCAGCTGTTAAATGTCAACTCCTTCTTGACCTTCTTTATACTTTTCTATCAACGTTCTTCAAGCAAATATAACGTCTGTAGTGCTCTTCCTCTGCGTGAAACTATACTGTTTCTCACAGATGTCCACCTCTTCTCTCAACCTGGCTTCCACTACTCCTTCCCATATCTTCATGGTGTGACTGATCAACTTTATTCCCCTGTAGTTACTACAGGTTTGCACATCGCCCTTATTCCTAAAAACTGGTACCAGCACACTCCTTTCCTTAGGCATCCTCTCACCATCCAAAATCCTGTTAAACAATCTTGTTAAAAACTCCACTGCTATATTTTCCCAAACATCTCCAAGCTTCTACTGGTATGTTATCTGGTCCTACCGACTTTCTCTTTATCCTCTTGATAGCTGCTCTCACTTCTGCCCACTTCCTCCTTCCTACTAATTCTATCCAATTCCTGCTTCACCATCTCTACACAATCCAACCTCTCTCTCATTTTTCTCATTCATCAGCTGCTCAAAATACTCCCTCCATCTTCTCAACACACTTTCCTCACTTGTCAATACATTTCCATCTCCATCCTTTATTGCTGTAACTTGCAGCACCTCCTTCCCAGCTCAGTCCCCCTGCCTTTCTAATCGGTATAAATCATTTTCTCCTTACTTAGTGTCCAACTTCTCATACGCCTTTTCCTTCGATTTTGCAACACACCTCTTGCAACACACCTCTTCACCATCTTCTTTTACTCCTGCCTATTTTTCTCATCTTTCTGCCGATCCCAATCCTGTTTTGCCAACCTTTCACTCCTTATGCTTTCCTGTACTTCCTCATTACACCACATGTCTCTTTGTCCTTTTTTCTGTTTCCATATGTCACCCCAAGTTCCTTCCTAGCTGTCTCCCTTATCACTTCTGCAGTAGTTGCCCTCCTCATCACATCTGTCACCAACATGCCCATTAAAGTCTGCCCCAATCACTAATCTTTCTTTCCTACAGTGCCCTCCACAATTATTGGCACCCCTGTTTAAGATGTGGTCGTGGACTTCAAAAAATTCTCCTTTTTTTAAAAACAACATAGAACCCAAATGCAAAAAAAGAGAAAAATCCAACCTTTTATTTAAGTACATAACTTTGGTGGTAAAAAAATCACACATTTAGAAAAAAAAAAAAAACTTGAAATCATGTGTGCCACAATTATTGGCACCCCTAACAATTCCTCTGAAAAATGTAATTGTTTTTTTTTTTATATATATTTTTCTGTAGTTGCTAAGGTTGGTCAGGGTATCTAGGGACTTTTAATTAGTAATTCATGATTTCCTGTTTCCCTGGGGTATAAATATGACGTGACACAGAGGCCTAATTCTCTTACCCATTTGTCAACATGGCAAAGACAAGAGAACACACCATTCAAGTAAGGCAGATGTGTGTCGACCTTCATAAGTCAGGCAATGGCTACAAGAAAATAGCCACTCGCCTTAACTTGCCGGTATCTACAGTCAGAGGAATCATTAAGAAGTTTAAAACAACTGGAACAGTGACAAACAAGGCTGGAAGAGGTCCCAAGTTTATCTTGCCACAATGCACAGTGAGGAGGATGGTAAGAGAAGTAAAAAAATTTCCCAAGCTCACCGTCACAGAATTGCATCAAAGAGTGGCATCTTGGGGTCACAGAGTCTCCAAAACAACCATCAGACGTTCTCTACATGCCAACAAGCTGTTTGGGAGGCATGCAAGGAAAAAGCCTTTCCTCACTAACACTCACAAACGTAAACGCCTGAGTTTGCTAAGCGGTACTGGGACTTCAACTGGGATTGTGTGCTTTGGTCAGATGAGACAAAGATTGAGCTTTTTGGCAACAAACACTCTAAGTGGGTCTGGCGTAAAACAAAAGATGAGTATGCCGAAAAGCACCTCATGCCCACCGTGAAGTATGGTGGAGGATCTGTGATGCTGTGGGCCTGTTTCTCTTCCAAAGGCCCTGGGAACCTTGTTAGGGTGCATGGCATTATGAACGCTTTGAAGTACCAGGATATTTTAAATAAAAACCTGATGGCCTCTGCCAGAAAGCTGAAGATGGGTCGTCATTGGGTCTTTCAGCAGGATAATGATCCAAAACATGTGGCAAAATCTACACAAAAGTGGTTCAGCAGTCACAAACTCAAGGTCCTCCCATGGCCATCTCAGTCCCCAGACCTCAACCCAATCGAAAACCTGTGGGGCGAGCTAAAGAGAAGAGTGCATAAGAGAGGACCCAGGACACTGGATGATCTAGAAAGATTGTGCAAAGAAGAATGGTCAAAAATCCCTCTCTCTGTGTTCTCCAATCTTGTGAAATGTTATAGGAGGAGATTAAGTGCTGTTTTGTTGGCAAAAGGAGGTTGTACAAAGTATTAACATCGGTGTGCCAATAATTGTGGCACACATGATTTCAAGTTTTTTTTTTCTAAATGTGTGATTTTTTTACCACCAAAGTAATGTACTTAAATAAAAGGTTGGATTTTTCTCTTTTTTTGCATTTGGGTTCTATGTTGTTTTAAAAAAAAGGAGAATTTTTTGAAGTCCACGACCACATCTTAAACAGGGGTGCCAATAATTGTGGAGGGCACTGTAAGTACACTCTCCACAACTTTATCTAACTCACTTCAGAATGTTCCCTTCTCCTCCATCTCACAACCTACTTGTGGAGCATAAGCACTGATGACATTTATCCTCACCCCATTCAACATCCAGCTTCACGTTTATCACTCTATTAGAAACTCTCTTCAACTCCACTACACTCTTACTGTACTCTTCCTTCAGTATACCCCAGGGGCCCCAGTATACCCCAGGGGGACGCGGGGGACATGTACAGAGACAGCAGGAAAGGAGAAGTGTAGGAAAGTGGTGGTTAGGCCACTTTCCTACACTTCTCCTTTCCCTGCTGTCTCTGCCTCCTCCTCTGTTCTGACCCGTGCATGCTGCTTCTCTTTCAGTCCTGAAAATGGTGTGCCCCTAGAGCTCCAGTACACTGTTTGGGATGCCGATGTTGAGCCAAGTTTCTGAGAAGACCATGATGTTGCAGTCCGTAATCAATCTCTGAGTTAGGGTCCAGATCCTGAGCTCTTCCAAAAATACTTGATCAATGTGGGTTTAGCATTAGCTTAGCCCAGAGTCCTCCGCGTCCTCCGACAATTCCGGTTGGGATAAAGGGTTGGCTGTGGTGCTCCGATGGTATCTGGTCAAAGGTGAAAATGAAGTCCAAATAAGCGTTTGTGCAGATATGACCAATATCCAAGAGTGACTGTCTGCCAAATGTTATACTAAAATAACTGAATCGCGTGAGCATGCAGGAGAATAGTGCATGAATAGTGAGAATAATTAAAAGCATTTTTTTTATTATTACATTTTTTTTTCTCAATTTTAAATATTGGTTACAGAATTGTATTTATCTTAGAACTATTACTTAATATTTTTTAATTCTTTAACGATATATAGATGTTTCCTATAAAAAATTATATTTGGAAACATAAAAGCTACTCTTTGTTATTGACAAAGCAATTCAAAAGACATAATAAAAACATAATAATAAGCATTTAATAGAAATTTATTTACACTACTAGTCAAAAGTTTTCATTTCAGTTTTTCCACTTTTTATTGACATTTACACAGTTTAATGTTTTTAATGTACTCTGAAATTAAAGCATAAAACTTGAAATAATTTTGTAAAATTTAATCTAAATGTTTGACATCAATTTAGCTATCTTAAGAAGATAAAACAGCCAAACACACTTGTGTTTCATGGCCCAGGCAAGTCTCTTTATCTTATTTTGCCATCTTAGCAATGGCTTTCTTACTGGCACTTGACCTGTCAAACCTGTCTACTCTTCACAGTTAAAATTTGTGATTTTAATTATTCGACCAGCTGTTGTACTTTGAACCATTTATCACACAAGATAATATTGTGATTTTTTTTGTTTTTTGTGGATTTGAGGTTGCAGGACTTCTTTCTGTTAGAGTTTCCTACAGTTTCCACATACCTTTTTGGTGGTGTAGGAAAATTTATTCACACATTGGCCTTCTTTGCAATTTCTGTAATGGAAAGACCTACACTTTTAAGGATTGTAATGGTAATGTATCCATGGCTGATGTATCTATGGATAGACAGATTATATAAAGTAATACAGTGTCACCCAAAAATGGGTGACACTGTATTACTTTATATAATCGGTCTATAATCTGAAGAGCTAAACATTATGCTGAGTTGGAAGTCTATCATTTACTTTTAATTTGTCAAATGTGTTCGTTTTTGCTGTGCAACTGCCCCAAGGAAAACATTTTTGAAGGTGCAGAGCCCTTACCACCCTGCAAATTCAACACATTAATTCACTGCATATCATTCACACAAGCTTTGATGGAGGATGATCTGGTTACACTAATGAGCCCACCAATGTCTGATGAGTACTCCTGTATATAATCACTGATATGGTATGTTCCTGCTCAAGAGAGAAAACCCATTACACATTAGCGAAGAGCTGAAGAGGTAAAGAACAATCATACTCTGTCAGCTGGCAGCTTTGTCCTAGGATATTTTCATTGTTGTGCCCCAACACAATTGGGATGATGAATATCTCTTTTTATAAATAAAAACCATTAAACAGTATAATTGTTCTCAACTGTACTGTACATGTCTGTACGTGTCTTTGACATGGTTTCTTCTAGAAGAAACCTTGAATGTATTGCTGCTGTGCCTGACTTTGTCCCCTTTTTATTTTTTTCCACAAAATTCTGTCTAAAAATAAACAAACATCTAACCTAATCATCAATAGTACACAAATTTAATAGCCATATTTTCATCACATTTTATATAAGATGCTAATTTGACATAGATACATATACATACATACATACAGTATATAGCATATACATATACGTATATATATATATATATATATATATATATATATATATATATATATATATATATATATATATATATATATATATATCAGTGGCGGCTACTGGTCTGTCAGAGAGGAAGCTCATTTTCGGCCTACATCATAAAATTGTCTATTTATTTAAAAGTAAATTCTGCCCTACGTTCCTTTTCAAGAAAATGGTCTGTGACCCTGTCGTACCAACTAGGAGTCTTTTCAAGTGACTTGACCAGTGTCCTCTCAATGGCCAGCAGAGCTAGGCTGCTTAAACGGCCTTGGCCCATTGTGTTTCGGGTGTAGGACTTGAGTCGCTTTAAACAGGAGAAGCTCCTTTCTACACCTGCAGATGTAGCTCCAATTGTTGCCACTAATGAGAACAGTTTGTAAAGCTGAGGCATTGCACTGTCCAACTCCATGTCTTTAAGGAACACTTTCAAATGGCTTCGCCAAAATCAGGTCGACAATATTAGCACCGTCTGCCATCGTGCGCAGTTTCACCCACGACGCTAGCCTAGCCTACTAACGTTATATGAATGAATGAATGAATGAATGAATGAATGAATGAATGAATGAATGAATGAACGATCTAAAAAAAAATATTAAACTCTGTAAAACTGAAACAAGGAATGTGGTGTATAATTGTGTGAAATGTATGATGAAAATCAAGCAATTTCGCCAAGCAAATATCAAAGAAATAGGTTGCAGCAGTTTTTATTTCGACTGAACTTGAGAAATCCGCGATGGGACTGAGCGCGAATAGCTTCAGTGATTCCTTATAGTACAGAATCGCTGTCAGTCAAAAGGAGATGCAGTCTTTCGACAGACCCTCCAATCATCACGCAGAAGCTCGGAGTCCGGGCCAGCCCACTCCCCATTCACCCCCAGAGACGCTGAGCGTCCGTGGGCGGGACATAATCGCAGCGTTTATCCAATGACCGTCTGGTTTCGAAGCGCTGAAAAAAACCGTTCAAAGCAGCCCCATTGAAGTCAATGGACGCTGGGCTTCAATAGGGAAATGCACTGTGACGCTGCGGGAATGTATGAGAAGGAAATCGAGTCAGCCGACCTGCTATATGTAACTGATTCTGAACGAACTCGTCTTTGAGATGAACGTTTTCTAACGCATTTTTAGTCAATAAAATGTTAATACAATAGTAAACAAAAGAACAAACAATAAACAATAAACAAAAGAAAAAAATGTAACATAATGCTGGTGCATCGTAGCTGAACACATATTTTTATATAAATACGTTAATCTATGTTGAAAGCTCCTTTGTTTGTGCTTAGTTGTGTTATTCAGCCACAATGCACCAGCACAGCTTAAAATAGAAATTTGTATGTTAAGTTTTTTTTCTTTTGTTTCAAAGATTAAAGGCACAATCAGGTTCCCAAATAGTCTGCAGTAACATGGTAAACGCTAAAATGTGGGTTTTTAATAATGTTAACGTTCTGACACTTTTAAATTTAAGATATAGTTAATAGTAAAGTTTTTGTGTGGTAGTCTTATTTATTTATTTTTTCCAAAAAAATGTCCAAGAATAATTTCACATTTAAATGATGTAAAAAAAAAAAGAGCTGTGAATACTTGCAGGGTGCACTGTATAAAAAAGCTTCTTGACTTGATCTTCTTATTCTTCTTTCTGCTTCTCCCATTGGGGGTTGCCCTAGTGCAGGGGTGGCCAACCAGTCAGAGACTAAGAGCCACATTTTTTACTGTGTTTCCACAAAGAGCCACATCATACACATGGGCACACATGAACATCACCCATCCCTTCCTCTTACACACACACACACACACACACACCTCTGCTCAGCCAGATTTGTTGTAAATGTCACACACCAACATAATGACAAAAATTGACTCCTACAATTCTAAGACCACAGGACAGTCATTTTTAACAATGAACACTGCACTGTCTCACACACACAAACTCTTAGTTTAACCAAGTCTACAAACAAAAATATAATAATTTACAATAGCATTTTACTTTTACTATGCATGTTACTTAGTGGGACTTTTGGCATTCCTTGCCTTGAACAATCCCCTTCAAATCTGCCTCGTATTCCGTTGTTGCCACTTGAAGCAATTCTTTCACATGGGGGTCAGTCAGAACAGATCGATGCTTTGATTTCATGTGTTTCAGGGTAGAAAACACAGACTTTGTTTGTGTTTTTTTTTTTTTTTATGTGTGTGTTCACTTCGCTTAAGCTCAATACGGTATTTTCGTCAAATGCGCATGTGCGTGAGATGAATATACCACAGGGGTGGGCAATTAATTTTTACAAGGGGCCACATGAGAAACCTGAATTGTGTCAGAGGGCCACACCAACGAAAATATTTTAGGGATGCACCGAAATGAAAATTCAATTCAAAAGGCAATGAAATCCCTAATTTTTTGTGTTATGCCTTTTGCCTTGGCACCATCACTGGAAAACTTTCCTGCCTTTTCAAAAACGTCCTTTACAGACGGAGTGCGCATGTTCGGACTGACTTTACTTTTCTGCGCCGCGTTCTTCTTATATTTAGAATGGCAATCGGGATGTTTGGATTTCAGGTGATAAATTAAACCCGACTTGGAGAAACTCTTTGCAGATACACCCCCTCTTGAATTTTCAGCATTGCATGTTTTGCAAATCGCTATCCGCACACCACAGACATGTTGGCTCTTATCCAGCTAAACGTGTGCTGCTGCGCTTTTTTATTGCGTCATCACAATTGTGTTTCGTCTGATATACTGCAAAGTTTCCCAGTAGGGGCAAGCTCATTTAAGTCTTAAAATACCGTATTGAACTCAAGCAAAGCGAACACGCACATTAAAAAAACAAATGAACACAAACTTCGATATGAACGTAAGAGCCGCATGAAACCAGCCAAAGAGCCGCATGCGGCTCGCGAGCCACGGGTTGGCCACCCCTGCCCTAGTGGATCATCCATCTCCATACTCCCCTGTCCTCTTCATCTGACTCTTTCAAACCAACTACCTGCATGTATTTCCTCACCACATCTATAAACCTCCTCCTTAGGCTTCATCTTTTCCTCCTTCCTGGCAGCTCCATCCTTAGCATTCTTCTACCGATATATCAAAACAATCTCAATCGTGCCTCCCTCATCTTGTCTCCAAAACTTCCAACATGCGCTGTCCCTCTTATACACTCATTTATAATCCTGTCCATCCTCGTTACTCCCAACTCCCAAACCATACAACATTGCAGGTCTCACCACAATCAGGGGGAGGTGGTAGCTTTGGTGGTTAAGGCATTGGACTTTGGATCTAAGGTCAACCCTCCCCTGCTCAGTTCTTAGTCGCTCTGGATAAGGGCATCTACCAAATGCCGTAAATGTAAATGTATGGCATCAAGGAGAGGAATGTGGAAGGGGAGTGGTAAACATATTTTAAGAAGAAGTAGGCGCATAGAGTGACATATAAGAGCAGAGGAAGGTGCACACAGGTGAACTATATTTGATGCAGGAGATGCAGCCTGAAAGAAATTGGGGACTGTAAGGTGTTGGCAGTGGACAGTGTAGCTAGACAGCATCGGCTGATGGTCTGTAGGATAGCTTAGGAGGTGAAGAAGAGGAGGAGAGTGAGGACTGAAAAAAGAATAAGATGGTGGAAACTGAAGGAGTAAGACTGTAGTATGAAATTCAGGGAAGAGGTCAGATAGGGGTTTGGTGGTGGTGAAAAGGTGCTTGATGATTGGGCAACTACTGCAGAAGTAATAAGAAAAACAGATAGGAAGGTACTTGGCGTGACGTCTGGAAAGATAAAGAAGGACAAAGAGACATGGTGGTGGAATGAGGAAGTGCAGGAAAGCTTAAGGAGAAAAAGGTTGGCAAAACAGAATTGTGATAGACAGTGAGATTAGAAAAGTAGGCAACAACAAGATGCAGAGGCAGGTAAAAAGGGATGTGCCGAAAGCAAAGGTAAAGGCATATGAGGGGCTGTGTTGGACACTAAGGAAGGAGAAAAGGATATGTACCAATTGATGAGGCAGAGGGACCAAGCTGGAAAGAATGAGCAGATGGAAATGTGTTCACCATTGACGAGAGTGTGTTTAAGGAGCATTTTGAGCAGCTGATGACTGAGAAAAAGTGAAAGAGAGAAAAGGGTGGATGATGTGGAGATGGTGAAGCGGAAAGTGAATAGGATTAGTAAGGAGGAAGTGAGAGCAGCTATTAAGAGGATGAAGAGTGGAAAGTCAGTTGGCCCAGATTACATACCATTAGAAGCATGGAGATGTTTAGGAGAGATAGAAGTGGAGTTCTTAACTAGATTGTTAATTTTAGTTTAAAAGAAGTTTAAGTACCTGTGGTCAACTGTGCAAAGTAATTGAGAGTATGTTAGAGAAGTGAAAAAAATGGTGCAGTTGGCATGGAGTGGGTGGTGAAGGGTGGCAGGAGTGTTTTGTGATAAAAGAGTATCTGCAAGAGTGTAATGGAAAGTGTATATGACTGTGGTGAGACCTGCTATGTTGTATGGTTTAGAAACAATAGCATTGACAAAAAGACAGGAGCCAAAGCTGGAGGTGGCAACGTTAAATATGCTAAGATTTTTATTAGGAGTGAGGAAGATGGGCAGGTTTAGAAACAAGTTTATTCGAGGGACATCGAATAAACCGTTTGTTAGGCCGAATAGGCCGTTTTTAGAGACAAAGTGAGGGAGTCGTGATTAAGATGGTTTGGTCATGTGCACAGAAGGGACATGGGGTATATAGGTAGAAGAATGCTGATGACCTGTCAGGCAGGAGGACAAGAGAAAGGCCAAATAAGAGGTTTATGGATGTGGTGAGTGTCATGAGAATTGGTTGCCAATTACCAGCCTGATGCACTATCATGTGTTGTAGGGATTGGGGCAGGGCGAGTGCAGAAATAACGAACAAGTCTGACATTTTGGTTATCTGTGCTGTTGTCTGCTACAATAATTTATATTAAAATAGTGAGGGAAGACATGAAAGTGGCTATTTTGATCTAATATGCATTCCACCATTTCTGCACTTGTACTCTACACAAAATGTACTCTCTAAATGTAATCTAATCTATATTTTTGAATGAATCAGTATATACACTGTTAAACAAACTCAAAAGGTGACCTAAGTAACAACTACATGGCATTGACAAGGAAAAGCTAGACTTTGGGCATCGTCCTAAATGGCATATTAGTGCACTAAAACAGGTCTACTAAAACATAGTCTCTTGTAGTTCGTCGTCACACCCACTGGAATCTCGCATTCAGATACACATTACGCGAAACATCCAGAGTTGCCAGGTCCACGTTTTCAGTGCATAATCTACCTACTTCGATATTACAGCCACACTTAGTTTTTTTGGTAGGGCGGCAGTGGTGGGAGCTCTCAAAATTTACAAATGACAGAAAAGAAGATTTCAATTTACATGCATTTAGTACTCAAAATTCTGAAGTCAGAACAAGTAAGGTGCATTTGAGCTTCAAAGTATGGAAAACATGTATGCCCCCATTTTTGTAATAATCTAAAGCCACAATCTAAACAGCTGACTTTGATGAGTGATTATATTTATTAGTCAGTGACAAGATAGTATATCTGCATGTTGATTGATTTAAGACAGGGGTGCACACACTTTTTAGCATGCAAGCTACTTATAAAATGACCAAGTCAAAATGATCTACCTACTATAAAAAATGTAAATAAATATCCATTTTTTTAATGTCATGCAATCTACCAACACTACCTTTGTGATCGACAGGTAGATTGCGATCTACGTATTGGGCACCCATTATTTAAGCAAATGCTATAAATGCTGGGAATAAATACTTTAATTCTTAAATTCTGTAAAAGCTGCTTTGGGACAATGTCCATTCTGAAAAACGCTATAAAAATAAACTTGACAATTTTTAAAAACTTGTTTATTGTGCATTGCGATGTTTTGAAGTGGTAATGAAGTAAAATTTAAATATTGCTATAAACAACAAAAATTACTTTTTTGTTTGCCCTGTTAAAGCATGTACCAACATTTAAAAGTTTTATTTTCTACTTCTATAGGTGCAGGCTCTGTGCCCACTGGAATTGTTCTACTATATGAACTGCGAACATTAATTTTTCATTGAAACTGTAACAACAAACTGTGGCTAGCTAACCAGCTAAAGTTAGTTATATCTAAAACATTATCTTTTTGAAACATTGTCTATTATGTTAATTGCTATAGATTTAACCAAGTATTTTGTCTATAGGTTGATTTAAAGCCAACATAGCTTAAGATCATAAAAGTATGCTTTATGCTGTTCACATTGTGACTGACTGATGTCACTTTGTAAAGAGGAAAATAACTGATTGTGGAGAAAACTACTTCAAGTTGATGAGTTTCATTTCCTCTTTTTCTGCTTTTATATTACTTTATAGCAGTATTGGCAGTGGATAACCTTCTCCTGAATGTCAGCAAGACTAAGGAGTTGATAGTGGACTTCAGCACGAAGCAGGAGCGGTCATACCAACAGCTAAACATCAATGGGACCCCAGTGGAGAGAGTTTACATTTTTTGGTACCTAGGTGTTCACATCACACAGGACCTGCCTTGGTCCTGTCACATCAACACCCTGGTGAAGAAGCCCGGCAGCATCTATACCATCTGAGACCCTTCTGAGACCCTTTTATCTTAGTTACCCTCTCAGGTGCTAAAGACTTTTACACCTGCACCATTGAGAGCTTTCTGACGGGTAGCATCACTTCCTGGTTTGAGAACAGCACAGGCAAGCCCTCCAGAGGGTGGTGCGTTCAGCTGAACGTACCATCCACACCGAGCTCCCTAACCTGCAGGACATCTACAGCATGCCGTGCAGGACCAGAGCCAGGAAGATTGTGAAGGACCTCAGCCATCCCAACAATGGACTATTTTTTTTGTTACGCTCAGGGAAACACTTCCGCTTCCTGAAAGCAAACACAGAGATAATGAGGAGGAGCTTCTTCCCGCAGGCTATTCTGAGTTTGAACCAGGAAACACCCAGGATCTAAAACTGGTCCACTCTCTCCATCGTCACACTTTTTCTGCACTTTTTTTTTTCTTTTCGCACTACGACACTTTAATCTCTGGACTGTCACTTTAACTCTGGACTTGCACACCACAGTGCACTTTATACCACACCATACCGCACACGGTGACTTTAAGGGCAATCACATCAACCACCTTAAATTTTTACTGTTTTACTCTTTACTGTCATAAGCATCCTTGTATATATTTTTTCTCTCATATATCTCATATATTTTATAGTTTATATAGTTTATACTCTTTTTTTTATCGGCCTTCGTTTTTTCTTGGAATATTTTTTCTCCCCATCCTATTTCCTCATGCCGGACCATCGTACAAAGCTTTTCATTGCATGTTGTACACTGCATGTATGTGTATGTGACAAATAAAATTTTATTTGATTTGGATCAGTTAATATGCAGACATTACTTGGTTAAATATATAATGGCCATACTAATTGCTGTTTAGTTTAATAGTAATGTTAATAGATTGGGTTGTTTGTTATTTACTGTAATATTTCTGTACTGCAGTGTAAGGCCACATTTCGCAGCGTTTGAAATTTACTAGTCATTTAACAATACTCGTCTCTGAGCTATTTTTTCTTTCTGTTGAACGGATTTGTGAAAACACCTGGCAACCTTGTTCGCAGCGCTCTACATGCTACTATATGGCTAGATCCTGAATCCGATGAGCATGAGGACCAAGCAATAAATTCAACATTTTACAACCAAATTTTGTCCTGGGCCGCGCTTATTTATGCAAAGATATTGTTTCTCGTCTTAAGAAACCAAAACTGAAGAAAAAATATTACAAATACGTGATGAGCGGTGAAAATTTGTTTTTTCTGTTTTCCTGTTTTGGGGAACACACCTGGTTTGATGACATAAACCTCAAAGGGCGCTAAATCTACGCCACGAACATTGTTAAGGTAACTTTACTAGTTTTGGTTTTGAAGTGATGCATTTTGTCGTCTTTTGATGAGTACACAATCGAAAGATGATATTTATTGTTATATAAAACGAGAGAGTGCGGTTACATTTATGTTACAAGTGGTGTTGAATTGAATTAGTTACTCATAGGTAATCTCTTCCGGAGTTTAGGTAATCTGAAGCAGGTAAGTGAATATCTGAAACGTTTGCTGTCTGTGTGCGAAAAAGAGAAAGAGAGAGAAAGAGAAATAAATGTGAAATAAATGTGAAATAGATAGAGATCCATCTTATTTTAAAGCCGTGTTTCTACATAAACATAATTCAGTTTTCCGTTTTAGAAAAATCTTACATATCAGTCGTAATATTTAGACTGTTTTTTTTTTTCTGTCTAAAAGTCATTCACGTTGTAAAATATACACAAATATTGTTTAGAAATAAAATTGGAAACGATTTTGACCAAGGCACGTCTGTTAAGTTTAAACCACGCGTGGTGAAATTTTAGTCTTTCTGTTCCTGCGCTTCCCACAATGTTTTTCATTCAGATAGGCACTGATAGATGGTGCTGTTCTCGTGTACCTGCAGGACAAAGTCCATGACGACATGGTTTGACCAGTTTGGTGTAGAACCTCAGTCCTGCACAGAGCCCTGACGTCATATGCTCTTGTACTTGCATCAAGGAATTTTTTCTGCAGACCACCCAAAATTGAATTAAATAAAACTATTAAAAAATGTATATATGATATTGTAATGTTGAGAACTTAAAACATTTATATTTTATAGTAGAATTGTTTGAAAAAGTAAAAAAAAATTATTTATTTGTATTTAATAGCCTTAAAATGTGTGGGGGGGTTTTTCCCAGTGTTACCAGTGAAATTCATTTAAATATTTTAGTGTTCACAAAATGTTGTGAAATGTCAAGAAATCTGTATTCAGTTTGCAAATTTTAGTGCTCAAATTCAACACAAATGAAACAGGTATAACATCTGGGCTACTTGAGAGGTGGGTGAAATACAATTCAGCCTGGTGCATGTTGTTCTGTTTTGTGTGTTTTGTTTGGCTCCACCTCGTGGGAGCATGCGCCTATTTCACTATATCAACGGAGCACTAAGAAGGCAATCATAATTTTGAATAAGTTTAGTGATTGAATCTGAACAAGTGCATACAAATATCACCACTTTGTGGTATTCATCCATTTTCTCACTTGTTCTTTCTGTCAAAACTAATGAAAGAGGGTGTATGAAATACACTATAATTATTCAGTGTTTTAGTAAAAGTAGTATTACATATAGTGTGTGTGTGTGTGTGTGTGTGTGTATTTTATATATATATATATATATATATATATATATATATATATATATATATATATATATATATATATACAGTGCCCTCCACAATTATTGGCACCCCTGTTTAAGATGGGGTCGTGGACTTCTAAAATTCTCCTTTTTTAAAACAACATAGAACCCAAATGCAAAAAAGAAAAATCCAACCTTTCATTTAAGTACATAACTTTGGTGGTAAAAAATCATACATTTAGGAAAAAAAAAAAACTTGAAATCATGTGTCCCACAATTATTGGCACCCCTAACAATTCCTCTGAAAAATTTAATTGTTTTTTTTTTTTATATATATTTTCTGTAGTTGCTAAGGTTGGTCAGGGTATCTAGGGACTTTTAATTAGTAATTCATGATTTCCTGTTTCCTGGGGTATAAATATGACGTGACACAGAGGCCTAATTCTCTTACCCATTTGTCAACATGGCAAAGACAAGAGAACACACCATTCAAGTAAGGCAGATGTGTGTCGACCTTCATAAGTCAGGCAATGGCTACAAGAAAATAGCCACTCGCCTTAACTTGCCGGTATCTACAGTCAGAGGAATCATTAAGAAGTTTAAAACAACTGGAACAGTGACAAACAAGGCTGGAAGAGGTCCCAAGTTTATCTTGCCACAACGCACAGTGAGGAGGATGGTAAGAGAAGTAAAAAAATTTCCCAAGCTCACCGTCACAGAATTGCATCAAAGAGTGGCATCTTGGGGTCACAGAGTCTCCAAAACAACCATCAGACGCTCTCTACATGCCAACAAGCTGTTTGGGAGGCATGCAAGGAAAAAGCCTTTTCTCACTAACACTCACAAACGTAAACGTCTGGAGTTTGCTAAGCGGTACTGGGACTTCAACTGGGATCGTGTGCTTTGGTCAGATGAGACTAAGATTGAGCTTTTGGCAACAAACACTCTAAGTGGGTCTGGCGTAAAACAAAAGATGAGTATGCGAAAAGCACCTCATGCCCACCGTGAAGTATGGTGGAGGATCTGTGATGCTGTGGGCCTGTTTCTCTTCCAAAGGCCCTGGGAACCTTGTTAGGGTGCATGGCATTATGAGCGCTTTGAAGTACCAGGATATTTTAAATAAAAACCTGATGGCCTCTGCCAGAAAGCTGAAGATGGGTCGTCATTGGGTCTTTCAGCAGGATAATGATCCAAAACATGTGGCAAAATCTACACAAAAGTGGTTCAGCAGTCACAAACTCAAGGTCCTCCATGGCCATCTCAGTCCCCAGACCTCAACCCAATCGAAAACCTGTGGGGCGAGCTAAAGAGAAGAGTGCATAAGAGGACCCAGGACACTGGATGATCTAGAAAGATTGTGCAAAGAAGAATGGTCAAAATCCTCTCTGTGTTCTCCAATCTTGTGAAATGTTATAGGAGGAGATTAAGTGCTGTCTTGTTGGCAAAAGGAGGTTGTACAAAGTATTAACATCAGGGGTGCCAATAATTGTGGCACACATGATTTCAAGGTTTTTTTTTTTTTCTAAATGTATGATTTTTTTACCACCAAAGTAATGTACTTAAATAAAAGGTTGGATTTTTCTCTTTTTTTGCATTTGGGTTCTATGTTGTTTAAAAAAAAAAAAGGAGAATTTTTTGAAGTCCACGACCACATCTTAAACAGGGGTGCCAATAATTGTGGAGGGCACTGTGTATATATATATATATATATATATATATATATATATATATATATATATATATATATATATATATATAATATTTACACACTATATATTTTTTTTCCAGGTTTGGTTCACTTATTTTGTATTTCACTGCTCTATAGGCTGTGTGCATGTGCAAATTTATTTTGAAGTGAATAATTGTATTTAATTCAAATTCAATTTAACTGAAATAAAGAAGAGCTTTGAATTCAAGCAAGGCACAGTAAAGAGAACTCTTCATCCAGTTATTGAAATTAAAGTAGTGGCTTTCACACGGACAAAAGTGATATCCTACAAGCAATAATGTCAGTGAAAGTCGACATGGCCTCTCGGTTTGAAGCTGTTCTCTAAGCTGTACAAGATATCAAGAATGAAGTTGCAGAGTGCTTCGGTAGACTGAAACAGATTGAGTAACGCATTTCTCAAACCGAGGATGCTGTTGCCACACTTCACTTTACCAGAGCGCTGGAAAAAAAAAGTTGCTGCGCTTAACTGGAAGGTGGATGACCTGGAGAATTGCAGTCGGCACTCCAATGTTAAGACTAGGTTTACCGGAAAAATCAGAGGCCGGTGATGCATGTGCATTTTTAGAGAGCTGATTGTACGAGGCTTTGGATATGGAGCCACTGCGAAAGCCGCTGGCAATAGAGACCACAAAAAAATTGGGGATATGTGACGGTCTGCCATGAATTCATCTTTCCAACGAGCCTACAGGTGACCATTGATGGCCAAGTTCACATATTTCAAAATCTGTCAGAAACTAAGGACTTGTCATGTAAGCAGGCTACATTAGTTACAATTTTGCTTAAGCTCAAGATTTGTGAATAATTGATGATTTCAAGGTTTTTTTTTTTTTGTTTTGTTTTTTTTTGCTGAATGGACTCATCTAGATGGGAGAAGTTAGATGTATTGTCGCGGATGGATTTGCTGGTGGTTCAGTTCATGGCAGTGGTGTTAAAATGTTGCTATTTTCAATGTTTTTTGTTTCAAATCGTATGTTTTTTTTTTTTGTTTTAGTTTTACTTGTTGTCACAAGGCACGGGGGACTCTGTGTTAACACTTGGGAGAGTACTGAACTATTTAATACTATAAGTGATAATAGAGGAAATGGGGACTAATTTCATAGGTTTCTTGGAGCTGTAGGGGGTCTGTTTTACTAAAATAAAACAGGCGATAAGTAGGCTAAAACAACTCAAGCCCTAAATCGTTTTTCCCAAAACCCCCCACATTTAATGCCTAAAGATATCTGAGAATAGGTTATAGATGGCCCAGTCAAGCAAGAGGGGCTATTACAATGATCCACAAATATATTCCATTTCAAATAGTTAGGACTATGCAGGACCCATCAGGTGGGTATTTAATTGTTCACTTTACTATCTAAATCATTGTTAATGTTTAATGTTGATGTAGTTAATGTTTACAGTCCTAATAAACACATCCCAAAATTCTATAGCAACCTTTATTCTATAGCAACCTTAAGCTTTTTAATTGTATCAAATCTTTCTAAGTTTTATGTAATAGGCAGGGATTTCAGTTGCAAACTTGATCCAATTAAAGATCGTGCTTCTGGTCAGGACCTGTCATACAGATTAACCAGAAAGACCCTTCATTATTTTATGAAGGACTTGAATCTATTAGAAATATGTAGACAACTGCACCCTTAGGATATTCAATACTCATGTTTTTCTGGAACACACATATAATTATTTTAGCAACAATATTACCATATATTACTGATTGTTTATATGAGGCAATAGTTATTTCTGATTATGCCCCCCATAATATTCACTTATACTGACCCTAGGTTATTAGGCAACCCCAAAAATGGAGATTTAATTCTAAATGGCTCCTAGATGATAATTTCAATGAATATATAAGACAATGGATAGAAATGTATTTTGAGATTAATACAACACAAACCTTAGCTAGTACTAAATGGTAAGCTTTTAAAGTTTTCATTAAAGGTGTAAATCAAATGGCTACCAAAAAGATTTGTCAGCACACAATACATAAATTAAATTTCTTGAAAGTACATGATCAAATAGAGATAATATAAACATGCACCAAGATTTGCTAAATTTTGGAACCAAATACAATGAGTTATCTGCTAAAAAAAAGCTTTTACCAGTTTTATGATGTTAAGGCAAAATTACTATGACCAAGGCAAAGAGGCTGGGGAACTGTTGGCTTGGACAATTAAACAGAAGCAGTCTGAAAGGACAATAAAGAAGCCATTGAATATATTGATAGCAATATCATGGTTTATTTGATAAAATAAATAACACATTTTAAATGTTTTTTGAGAACTTTTGTACCTCTCAATATTTAAACGATGGTATACAAACAAACCTTCTGGATAATCTATTAATACCTACTATTTCTGAAGAAGCAAAAAAGTAGATATGTTTAAAGAATCTTTTGAAAACGGTGTGCTCCCATTCTCTAAGAAATGCTCTCATTACGTTACTTCCTAAGCCTAATAAAATAAAAAAACAAATGCGAATAATTTCTGCCAGTTTTTTTTTTTTTTTTACTTAATATAGATGTTAAGATGGCTTGAAGTCATTTATACGCACCCTATGGGCGAGGTACTTACTAATACTAAAGTTTCCAATGCTATTCATATTTAAAGGGACAATCTTCAGGGCTGCCCCTTATCATCTCTGCTTTGTCTTAGCAATCAAGCCATTTGCAATAGCTGCCAGGTCTCGTTGTAATATTCAGGGCATTGGATTAAATACAATAGATATTTGTATTACAATAGATATTCGTAGATATTCGTGAGAAAAATTAGCTTTTTCTCATTTTTAAATAGTAGACCCGTTCACCTATTTAGGAATTAAAATCACAGCTAATATAAATTATATATCTTCTGTAAATTATCAACCCCTTTTTAAATAATATCTCAATTAATATATCACTAATTGGTCGTATAAATGCAATAAAAGTGATTATATTGCCTAAAATATTCCACCTTTTTTAAAAGTGTGTAAATCATTACACACTTAACTTTCTGAAGTTAATCACTTCAGAAACAATTTACAGTTTTCAATTTACAATTTCAGTTCAGAACAGTAAACAAGCTTGCATTCATCTGTCATTATTACATTTACCTTATAAGAGAGGTGGTCTCCAATTTCCTAATTTAATTTAATTCTTCTAATGCCCACCCACCTTGGCTGGACATTGAATCTCTTTTTTTAAAGTCTAAATTACCTTTTAATCTTTATTCAACAGATATAATAAATATAAGAAAAGGCAGAGTTGTATCTTTTAACCATATTTTAATGAAAACAATTAGAGTATGGTGTGATATACATGGGTATTTAGGTCAGTCTAATACTCTATCATGTTTTAATCCAATATGGGGAAATGAGAGTTTCAAACCATCCAGATTAGATGCAGGATCGATCTATCTATCTATCTATCTATCTATCTATCTATCTATCTATCTATCTATCTATCTATCTATCTATCTATCTATCTATCTATCTATCTATCTATCTATCTATCTATCTATCTCTCTATCTCTCTCGCTTGTTCTTTTTTTTTTTTTTTTGTAGACCTTTGGCCCCAACTCATTGCAATAATGAACCAAAACAATCCATGTTTCATCATGTTGAATTACCTCTGCATTGTTGGGATAACTCTGCCACAAGCTCTAATGTTACTAATGAAGCAGTAAATGAAAATGTCACATTCAGTACATATCCAGTACTTATATCTTTATAAAGCGATTGTTAGAAAAATCTTCGAAATAATGATTGCAAGATTTATCTGCATTTTATCTGTTAACTAATTGACTTTTCTTATTCCACAGGTTTGGATCGTTTCTAAAACATTTTTCTCAGAGATTACGGTGTAGAAGGTACAGTCCCATGTGTTTAAGTGGGCAGCCTCTGTGCACAGGCAGAGGTCATGTGCAATCAAATTCCTCCTCTAGTGAGGGCAGCAGCTCAAGCTCTCAATATGCATTCTGTGCCCTGGGTGTGGGCCTGGTGGCGCTTGGAGTTGTCATGATTCTGTGGACTGTTGTGCCACTGGAGGTGCGTTGGAATAATACGGGTGTGCAACACGGTGTTGCCAATAATGAAACCAAGCAGAAAACCTCATCTGTGGCTTTTGTGCTGGTTGGGGCTGGTCTGGCCTTGCTGCTGTTGGCTGTGTGTCTAGGAGTGAGAAACAAGCATAGGAGGAACAGGGGGACAACTATAGCCACTGGTACTCAGTACACAGACCGGGTGCCAGGAGAAGCAGGAGAGACGTGAGTCATTTACTACATTGTCTACAACTTTATTAATCCCCAAAAGTACAGTTGCTAAGCACACTGTTCTTTACAAACAAATAAAAGACATACATTACATCAGTCACACACTACTAAAGCAGAAAAAATCTAATTTGCATACAAAATCCAAATAAATATGTGCACAACAGTGGTCCTCTGATCTTTTTTCTATCAGTGGATGAGTTAAAGGGGTCTTTTGGTGCCTCAAATCATGAAAAGTGATAAAATGTATGTATTGTACATTTATTATGAGCAGATATGATGGGTAGTTAATGTGCTCGCTATGGCTACAAATGTTACAAGATTCATCAGTTCATAGATTAGGTAGAAAAAGATGTATGCTCACAATAATTCAGCTTTATTGCTAATTTATATTTATTATTATTAATAATTCTGGTATTTGTTTACTATGTAAAATTGTTTGACCCCTGTGTGTACCCGCAGCTTGGCACAAGCCACAAACTATGATGTGCCTAGCTATGATGAAGCTGTGACTAGTGGCCGTTATCCTATCCGCCAGAGCAACCTGCGCCAGAGTACCTCACAGCTCCCTTCTTATGAGGACCTGGTTGCTGCAGTAGAGAATGAAGAAGAAGGACTAGGTGCTGCAGGCAGTCAAAATGCTTCTACTCCTGGTCATGTTGGCCCCTCTGCAACTGTAACAAATACTCAGCCAGCCCGCAGCAGCAGCCGAGCTAGCTACATTCTCAGACCCCTTCGTGTACGCAGGATTAAATCAGAGAAGCTTCATGCCAAAGATATTCGGCTGAACATCCAGAGCCCTCCACAGGAAGGACGAGTAACCATTGAGCCCCTGACACCTCCACCACAGTATGAAGACAAAGTGCCAGAGTTGCCCAACGAACAAATGTGATTGAGTGAGCTGTGTACGAACATGGTCAAGGTGGATATCTCTCTATATATGTGCCGTTGTTGCACTTGGTGATTTGTGTTTTTGATCCACTGGTGTAGGTTTGCTTCAAATCATTTTTATTAAGAATTGTTGTAATCTGGAAATGGTATGAAATTAAAAACTACTTTTGAATTCACAAACATCTTCTAGAAAAACACTAATAAGTATTACCTTTTTATCTAAGGATGTTGTTTATTTGAATAAAAATGTAATACATATTGGCATTTGCTGCTGATTTAGTAGTGATTTTTTTTTTTAAACAATGCATTTAAAAGTTCTGTCTACACATTTATACTTGTACTCAGATTGTGTCTGTCTACCAATCTGTCTTTCCTTTAGAATAAGCTTTATATGTTAATTTGATTAACAATAAGTTCTATTAGCACTGTGTCATCTGCACAATGTTGATCGGTGACAGTTTAGTTTAAATAATTGATAGCAACATTAGCATTTCAGACAACAATTGATTAAATGGAAAATGGGCAGCATAGATACACACACAGTTGTGTACACACCCAAAAATAAGTTGCAAACCTGTGGAGATGTTTGGTCAAAACTTGAAATAGCAGACATGGTGGTGTTGATGTTTTCAGGATTCGGTGGAAAATGAAGAGGAAGAAAACAATTATTTTAATTTTAATTATTTTACACATTTTGGTAATTTTGTAGCTTTGCTGTCATGTCAGAAGGAAATTCTATTAGGATAATATAAAATAAGTACACCACCATATGTGTTGAGGTATAAGAAATAAATATTAATTATTGTCAAGTTTAAAACTTGTATTTGGGCAGAAACAAGTGGCTCCTATTATAATCATTATGTACATTATTAATATGGAACTGTGGGTTGGTAGCAGAAGGGTTATGTGGTTGTCTTTTTTACAGGAATCTTTTCACAATGTTTTGGGTCTTTTTTTTTATAATAAATGTTTATTCCAATGTTGTTGTTGTTTTTTTTGTTTTTTTTTAAGAAATTTCTTGTTTGTATTTAATGTGCTCTCTATTTGACGACTGGAAAAAATAAAAAAACATTTGCACTCTACATAGCAATGTCTAGAGGGGTGGATAATTCTGATAATAATTGTCATGCCAACACTGTAATCATCATTAGACTGGAACTCCCAGATCACAACATGGCCTACAAACATTGCCGCAGATTACTTCAATTTACGGCCATTACAGACGCTTGTTGAAATTCACTTGACTACTGATTGCACACTCCTGGACTTAAAAAGCAGCTTCACTGCTGTTGTATCTACTTGCTTTTGCCTGCCCCAATTCTTGCTGATTGTTGAGCACCTGATCCTTGGCTGCACTTTGATCTGTGTCTATACCTGCATTCCTGACCGAATACTTTGTGATTTGATGGATGCAGAAAGTTGTTTTGATTTGCATTAAACATAAGGGCCCAGAACCATGTTGACAAAAAAGAGCAGCAGCAGATTGCTCCAAGTTACCACACCTTTACAGGCTCTGCCAACACCCTCTATCTGCCTTGTTGCTCATTACACATCTACAAAAGTATTCTTGTGACCTGGTGCAAAGGTTGCATGTTACACTACTCACTAGGGCAGATTAAGCTAACATATAGATTGCCAGAGGCAGTGTCGAGAGAGAATTTGTTTCTAGTGTGGCAGTCCCAAGCAAGTGGCACAGTACCCATTATGGATTACAGGCCTTACAATCCATCTTTGAGTGAGCATCTTCCATGTCTTACTCCAAAATACAAAATAATGAGTCCTTCCCAGTAGTCACCCAAATTTTGTACTGCCAGTTTAGTGTACATACAATATTTGTTGATTGACTCCAGTGCCACCAGAAGCTTCACTTATCACATCCTTACTAAAAAGCTCCAACTGCTTTTACAAACCTTGCAACAAGCCCTGGAGAGGAACCCATTGCAGAGCATTATTCACATACTGTACCGAGTCCATTACTGATTTGATTCAGCACCCTCCAACAAGCAAGCATCTTTCTTATTGTCACTAACACCACCAAGTTCCTGCAGGCTTTGTCCTTAATATAAAATCTTCTTTTGGCTGCTCCCATTAATTCAATTCAATTCATTTTTATTTGTATAGTGCTTTAAACAATGAACATTGTCTCAAAGCAGCTTTACACAGATAATGTGGTGCTAAAAAAAATTATATGTTCTTTGTAAGTGTAAGTTTGTCCCTGATGAGCAAGCCGGTAGCGACTTTGGCAAGGAAAAACTTCCCGAGATGGCATAAGGAAGAAACATTGAGAAGAACCAGACTCATGAGGGAACCCATCCTCATCTGGGTTGTACCTAATGTCCATTTATCGCAGATATACAATTTTCCGGGGTACAGTGATGGTTATCAGAAGCAAACTGTAGTCCTGAGGCAATATAGCAGACCATTAGGGGTCACCACAGCAGATTATACATCTCCATACCACCCTGATTTCTACAGCTACCTCTTTCAAATTAACCACCTGATGTCTTCCCTCACCACATGCATAAACCTCATCCTTGGCCTTCCTCTTGCCTGGCAGCTCCATTCTTCTACCTATATCCTATATCCCTCCTCTGCACATAACTATTCCGTCTCAATCTAGCCCAGGGGTGGCCAACCAGTCAGAGACCGAGAGCCACATTTTTTACTGTGTTTCCGCAAAGAGCCACATCATACACATGGGCACACATAACCATCACCCATCCCTTCCTCTTACACACACACACACACACACACACACACACACACACACACACACACACCTCTGCTCAGCCAGATTTATTGTAAATGTCACACACCAACATAATGACAAAAATTGACTCCTACAGTTCTAAGACCACAGGACAGTCATTTTCAACAATGAACATTGTGTCTCACACACACAAACTCTTAGTTTAACCAAGTCTACAAACAAAAATATAATAATTTACAATAGCGTTTTTACTATGCATGTTACTTAGTGGGACTTTTGGCATTCCTTGCCTTGAACAATCCCCTTCAAATCTGCCTCGTATTCCGTTGTTGCTTCTCGAAGCAATTCTTTCACATGGGGGTCAGTCAGAACAGATCGATGCTTTGATTTCACGTGTTTCAGGGTAGAAAACAGACTTTGTTTGTGGGGTTTTTTTTTATGTGCGTGTTCACTTCGCTTGAGTTCAATACGGTATTTTCGTCAAATGCGCATGTGCGTGAGATGAATATACCGCAGGGGTGGGCAATACATTTTTACAAGGGGCCACATGAGAAACCTGAATTGTGTCAGAGGGCCACACCAACGATAATATTTTAGGGATGCACCGAAATGAAAATTCAATTCAAAAGGCAATGAAATCAATAATTTTTTGTGTTATGCCTTTTGCCTTGGCACCATCACTGGAAAACTTTCCTGCCTTTTCACAAACGTCCTTTACAGACGGAGTGCGCATGCTCGGACTGACTTTACTTTTCAGCGCCGCGTTCTTCTCATATTTAGAAAGGCAATCGGGATGTTTGGATTTCAGGTGATAAATTAAACCCGACTTGGAGAAACTCTTTGCAGATACACCCCCTCTTGACATTTCAGCATTGCATGTTTTGCAAATCGCTATCCGCACACCGCAGACATGTTGGCTCTTATCCAGATAACCGTGTGCTGCTGCGCTTTTTCATTGCGTCATTACAATTGTGTTTCGTCTGATATACCGCAAAGTTTCCCAGTAGGGGCAAGCTCATTTAAGTCTTAAAATACCGTATTGAACTCAAGCGAAGCGAACACGCACATTAAAAAAAAACAAACACAAACTTCGATATGAACGTAAGAGCCTTACGTTCATATCGAAGTTTGTGTTTGTTTTTTTAATGTGCTTGTTAACAAAAAAAAAAAAGCCTGCATCGCTGATGGTATTGGAGTTAAGTAGTGCAGCTTTTCCACTACGGATTGGGCATTTATGGGTGATTTATGATAGAAGAGAAAGGAAAAGTTTATATGGTGGTGAGACCCGCTATGTTGCATGGCTTAGAGACAATTACGTTGAAAAACAGACAGGAGGTGGATGTGGCAGATGTTTGGATTTTCATTGGGAGTGACAAAAATGGACAGGATCAGAAATGTGTTTCTTAGATGGACCGAGCAAGTGGAACGTTTTGAAAACAAGGTGAGAGAGGCTAGATCAGGGGTGGCCAACCCGCGGCTCGCGAGCTGCATGCGGCTCTTTGGCTGGTTTCATGCGGCTCGCTAAGCCATGCAACATAGCGGGTCTCACCACCATCTTATAAACTTTTCCTTTCTCTTCTCTCATAAATCACCCATAAATGCCCAATCCATAGTTGAAAAGCTGCACTACTTAACTCCAATACCATCAGCGATGCAGGCTTATGAACTAAGTGCTAATGATAAACCGGATGCCCCCCCCCTCTTTAGTCCAAAAGACACACCATTCATGGTTTCCAGAATTAATTTCAAAATTAAAATCGTCTGATCACAAAACAGTTTTCCACTATTCCTCAATCCATTTTAAATGGGCTTTTGCTCAGAGAAGACAGTGGTGGCCTGGATCTTGTTTACATATAGCTTCTTCTATGATATAGCTTTAACCTGCATTTGTGTATGGCATGGTGAACTGTGTTCACAGAGAGTAATTTCTGGGGGTGTTTCTGAGCCTATGCAGTGATTTCCATTATATAATTATTGCCTGTTTTTAATGCAGTACCAACTGAAGGCCTGAGAATCATGGGCATCCAATATTGATTTTCAATAAAAAATGTTGATGTTATGTACTGTAGATATTAGATATTCTTGCACATTTTGCACAGTTTTTCCTTAGCTGTTTCTTTTTAGTAACACTTTTCCAACTTTTTTGGGACGTGTTGTAGCTATCAACTTCAAAGTAAATTTTCTTTCCTAAAATTAAAAAAAAAAAACATTTCCTCAGTTTAAACATTTGATATGTGTTCTTTGTTCTGTTGTTAATAAAATATGAGTTTAGGAGATTTGCAAATCATTGAGTTCCGATTTAATTTACATTTACACAACATCCTAACTTCCCATTGATCTGAATTTTGGTCTGATATCTTAACCCTCACTTATTATTTCTACTATGTTTTAAAGTGAAGGATCCCTAGGATATATAAGTTAAAGCGTAATCTGTTTTCAGACCAATAATGATATAAAAATAAATTCATTACAGCCTATCATGTGTGTGGGGGGGTGCTACTGGGGTGCAGAGTTCAGCATGGAAACAGCTCTGAGGGAAAGCTGTTCCTGAACCTGCTTGTCTTGGTCCGGAGGCTCATGTAGCACTTTCCAGAGGGCTGGAGGGCAAACAGTCCTTAGATAGTGTTTCCTGTAAATGTCAACAGTCTTTTAGAAGTGAAGTTCCCATAATGCGTTTAGCAGTTCTCACCACTCTCTGCAGCACTTTCTAGTCTGATACAGAGCAGTTTCCATACCAGCTGGTCAGAATGCTCTAGATTTTGTGACAGTAGTAGTTCACCAGGATGTCTGGGGAGAGATGGTTCTTCTTCAGACCTCTCAGAAAGAAGAGGTGGTGAGTGAGCCTTCTTGACCAGATTAGAGCTGTTTTTTGTCCAGGAGAGGTCCACGGAGATGTGGATCCCTAGGAATTTGAAGCTGGTGACATGGTCTACCACCCCTCCATCCATCCAGTGTGTGCTGTTTTCCTTCCTGAAGTCTGCGAATAAAATACTCAAACTAGCATTCTGATAACACATCCATGCTGTGATCACATGTATCACACTTTATTCTTTATTCTTATGTTATGAGCTCAACACCTGTATGATATTTTTTGCATTACTTTGCAGCAAAATAATTACTGGTAGAAGCATGGAGATGTTTAGGAGAGATGGCAGTGAAGTTTTTAAGTAGGTTGTTCCATTTATCAGTCACACCGTGAAGTTATGGGAAAGAGTAGTGGAAGCCAGGCTGAAAAAAGAGTTAAGTCAAGAGGCTTTTATTATCATTTCTACTATACACAGTGGTACACAGTAAAAATAAGACGTTCATCTAGAACCCTGGTGCTACACTAAACAACATAGAGCTACAACACACAACATAAAGGTACATAAAGTGCATCGAGTGCAACCGAGCGCAAACAGTGCAGACAAAAAACAGTACAGACAGACAGTACAGACAGTGTGGGACAATACACATAACATAAGATAGCGCAGACCAGTAAAACTACTGTATACTCTAAATATACAGTACTATGCAAAGAGGACTATAAAGACTATAACCAAGAGTAAATGTAAACAAACACAATGCAGTGCAAAAACAGGTTGAGGTCAGACAGGAGTCTCCCTGGACTATGATGTTTGTGGATGATATTGTGATTTGTGGTGAGAGTAGGGAGCAGGTTAAGAAGAGCCTGGAGAGGTGGAGGTATGCACTGGAAAGAAGGGGAATTAAAGTCAGTAGGAGTAAGACAGAGTACATGTGTGTGAATAGAAGGGAGAGCAGTGGAGTGGTGTGGTTGCAGGGAGAACAGGTGGTGGAGGAGTTCAGGTACCTGGGGTCAACAGTGCAAAGTAATGGAGAGTGTGTTAAAGAAGTGAAGAACCGAGTGCAGGGGGGGGTGGCAGGGGTGGAGATAAGTGGCAGGAGTAATTTGTGATAGAAGGGAATCTGCAAGAGTAAAAGGAAAAGTTTATAGGATTGTGGTGAGACTTGCGATGTACAAATCTGTAAGATCAGCAAAGTATCTGAGTCTTCCCACCTTTTTATTTACCTTTAGTTGACATCCTTTCTAGTATTTTATATTTAAAACAAAACATTTTTACAATGGTCCTTGCCCATTCCTTTAATCAAATGACAAAACATACTAAAGGCCATATTTGGCATGAATCCATGGACACAACCTACCTTTTGTCAAGAGTCCAGTCTGGTGGAGGTACTATAATGCCAGGGAACACTTTTGGGAACACTTGAGCTGATTATACAATTACTTTAATACCACATCATATTTAAATATTTTGCTGACCATGTGCATCATTTATGGACACAATTGGATCTTCTAACAGCTATTTCCCTTATAATAACACACCATATAACAGCATAATATTAATCTCAAACTTGTATTGTGAACACCGCATTGACTTCAGTGTTCTTCTCTAGTCTTCCTAGTAACTGGAACTAAACTGCAACTAAACATTTGATGCTGTTTTTAGTGCAAAGCAAGTTGGCACCCAGCATTACTACACTGATAATTTGATAAGCACTAATCAAGTGCTCAGTGAGTGTGCCTCTGGATGCCAGGCGACTTAAATACCCATGATAAACTGATCATCATCAAGTGCAACCACCTTTTAAAAAAAACAAAAAAACAAGTATTATCATTTTGCTGGTTTGGAGCATTCATATGTCTGTTAACACAATGCCAAAAAGGAAAAGCATCAGGAATAGTCTTAGAAAAGCAGATTTAGCTAATTTGGGCTTGTTTTGCAGCCACAGGACCTACAGTCATTAAGCCATGAACTCCATGAACTTAAGCCATAAACTTTATACCAACATATTCTAGAATCAAATATGAGGCCAACTGTCTGACAGCTAAAGCCTGGTTGAAATTGGGTCATGCGACAGGACAATTCTGAGCACAACATAAATTTGACAACAGAATTAATAAAAAAAAAAAAATAGAATCGAGGTGTTGCAATATTCCAGCCAAAGTTCAGACATCAACACGACTGAAATGCTGTGCATTATGGAGGACCTTAAGAGCAATGTGCTCTTGTTACTGTTATAAAAATGATGTGAGACTAATATTCATACAAAGTATGATTACTTTAAATTACTGCTTAGAAAGATGATTCATATGGTGTACTTACCCTAACCCTGTTTTCCACACATGGTTTCTCCATTTTGGCTTAATTTGTGTACAAATAAATAACGTAATGTATAATGTAATATGTCATCTTGTTCATTAGAGGTTGTATTTACATAATGTTTTTATATACTATACACAAAATCAAAATTTTATTTTAACTCCCACCTTTTGCCCCTGCTGTATAAATCATCTTCATACCCTGGCTAAATATAATATGAAAATGCTTCATTTTATTGTGGTCAGTTCACATTATGTTTTTGCCTCAAAATATTAGTTTAATGCCCATTGCATGAGAATAAATAAAAATAAATGAAGTAAAAACATTTCAGCAGGGGCATGTCATCATTGTACCTCAAAATATTAGTTTAATGCCCATTGCATCACAATAAATTAAAATAAATAAAGTAAAAAAAATTCTGCAGGGGCATGTCATCATTGTACCCCGAAACATATTTATCTATTTAACGGTTAATCTGTAGTATATAGGCATTCGGTGCTACCCAGATAAGGATGGGTTCCCTTTTAAGTCGGTTTCCTCTCAAGGTTTTTCCTTGTGCTATTTCTGGGATTTTTTCCTTGCTACAGTTGCCACCAGCTTGCTCATCAGGGACAAACACATAAAGAACATATTCATTTTTATCTGTGTAAAGCTGCTTTGAGACAATGTTCATTGTGTGTTCATGTGTTATACAAATAAAAATGACTTAAATTGAATGTTTAAATACAATACAATTCTCTTTTTAAAGGGCATAAATTCTATGAAGCCAACATTTGTTTATTGCACTGTTGTGCTAAGCTTTAGGTGGATTTCTACTGTTGACTATATTATTTAACTATTATTTGCTACAATTGAAAAATGTTATTAATAGTATATCCATCTATGATAGCATTCATGTTTTTTTATTTATTTATTTATTTTTTTGCAACTGGGCATGAACTAGCTGTGGGGTAATCTGACATGCATGAAATATCTAGCTGTAGAGCAATCCCTTGGACTGTCACTTACTGCTATATTAAGGGTTCCATGCAAAAAGCACGCTTTTAACAATATTTTTATTAAAATTTTTCAATAATTATTATTGCTTACTAAAAAATAATGGGCCCAAAGCACATCATGCAGCATTCTCACCTGTATAAAAAGGAAAGTATATAGACCAGATTCAGCCTGATGGTGGCACTATAGTGCAAGCATTTTTCTCCTTCTTCTTTTGCCTTCTTCCATTAGGGGTCGCCACAGTGGATCATCCGTCTCCATACCCCTTTCCTCCACATCTGCCTCTTTCAAAACAATTACCTGCATGTCTTCCCTCACCACATCCATAAACCTCCTCCTTGGCCTTCCTCTCTTCCTCCTTCCTGGCAGCTCCATTATTAGCATTCTTCTACCGATATACCCCATGACCCTCCTCTGCACATGTCCAAACCATCTCAATCCTGCCTCCCTCACCTTGTCTCCAAAATGTGCTACATGCGCTGTCCCTCTAAAAACTCGTTTCTAATTCTGTCCATCCTCATCACTCCCAATTAAAATCAACATCTTTAGCTCTGCAACCTACAGCTCCACCTCCTGTCTTTTAGTGAATGCCACTAAGTAAATGTCTCTAAAACCATACAACATAGCAGGTCTCACCACAGTCATATAAACTTTCCCTTTTACTTTTGCAGATACAAATCACTCCTGCCACCCTTCTCCACCCACTCCACCCTGCCTGCACACTCTCCATTACTTTGCACTGTTGACCCCAGGTATCTGAAATCATTCACCTTCACCAAATTTTCTCCCTGCAACCGCACCACTCCACTGCCCTCATTCTCATTCACACACATGTACTCTGTTTTACTACTACTGACTTTCTTTCCCCTTCTCTCCATACCTCCACCTCTCCAGGCTCTTCTCCAGGCTCTTCTGCTCCCTACTCTCACCACAAATCACAATATCATCCACAAACATCACAGTCCTCATCCGTCAACCTGTCCATCATCACTGCAAACAAGAAAGGGCTCAATGCAGATCCTTAATGCAGCCCAACCCCCACAATAAACCAGTCTGCCGGTAATACTGCTTTCACACTGTCCTCATACATGTCCTGCACCACCCTCACTTACTTCTTTGACACAACAGACTTCCTCATACAGTACGACAACTCCTTTCTCGGCACCGTGTCGTACGCTTTCTTTAAATCAACGAACACACAATGCAACTCCTTCAGACCTTCTCTATACTTTTTTGTCAACATTCTCAAAGAAAATAATGCATCTGTGGTACTCTTCTTCGGCATGAAACCATGCTGTTGCTCACAGATGGTCACCTCTTCTGTCAGCCTGGCTTTCACTACTCGTTCCCATAACTTCATGGTGTGACTGATTAACTTTATTCCCCTGTAGTTACTGCAGGTCTTAATCTTAATTGAAAAAACATGACCACCAATCATTTTTAGCAGACATTTGCCATTAAACATTGCACATTTATCATGAAATAGGCTGTCATATATAAAAACAAATCAAAATTCGATTTCAGGACCAAAATTTCAGTTTTTCCACAAACTGTTAAAATGTTTCCATAACATGCTAAAAATTATTACATCTAACTGCCATTATTGCTACTCTTCCAAATGTTCTCTAATTACCACCACATCTGAATCATGCCATATGGACACTTTGCTGCCTATGTGTTCACCTTTCCTTCTACCTTCTAGTCCGAGTATTTCACCACTGTCCAGTCAAAACATATACATCATAATTGAAGGTACAAATCACTCTTGAATCTTAGGCAACAGATGTAGCACACATGTCTCACAAAGTCTGTTTGCTTGCCCCCAAATAGAGCATTTATTATTATTATTATTATTAGGGCCCGAGCACCGAGGAGCAGGCCAGAATGGCCTGCACCAGAGGTGCGAAGCCCTATTGTTTTCCTTAGAATTTATTATTAGGACCCGAGCACCGAGGAGCAGGCCAGAATGGCCTGCACCAGAGGTGCGAAGCCCTATTGTTTTCCTTAGAATTTATTATTAGGGCCCGAGCACCGAGGAGCAGGCCAGAATGGCCTGCACCAGAGGTGCGAAGCCCTATTGGTTTCCTTAGAATTTATTAGGGCCCGAGCACCGAGGAGCAGGCCAGAATGGCCTGCACCAGAGGTGCGAAGCCCTATTGGTTTCCTTAGAATTTATTTTTTTTTTTTTATTTTTATTTTTTTTTACACACATTGGTCATTAGAGGTCCCTTAACATACTCGAAAACTCTTGAAATTTGGCACACACGTCAGAGTCCTTTGTCACTAGGGCCGGACAAAGGCTGGTATACAGGCGTGGCAGGGGGGCTCTGTAGCGCCCCCTGTAATTCAAAACCAAACATTCGTGCACAGATCGGGCAATTATGTTCGCACATGTACGAGAGTTGGTACGCATATAGATCTCATCGAGCCGAACAACTTTCGCCCTCTAAACTATGAGCTACGCCCAACAGGAAGTCAGCCATTTTGGTTTGTTTTATAAGTGCATGCAGTGAACTTTTAAATACTCCTCCTAGGGAATTCATGCGATTGACATCAAACGTGGCGAACATGATGCCGAGACATTGGACTTGCTAAATTGCGAAGGAATTTTTGATATCTCGAACGGTGCTGCCATGGCGAGGCGACAAATTTATGGCGAATTCGGAGAACAGGAAGTGTTTAATATCTAAAGCAAAAAAATGTCTTATTCAGATGACACGCTGTGTATATGTTCTGCCAAGGATTCCGTTCGCATCGATGTGCCTATTGTGAATCTCGGACATAGCGCCACCAACAGGCGCCAGGAAGTGTGTCAGTCACAAAAGGTGGATTTTTTGACAGTTGCATGTGGTGAACTTTTAAATACTCCTTCCAGGATATTTATGCGATTGACACCAAACGTGGTCAACATGATGCTGAGACATTGTAGATAATAAATTGCGAAGGAATTTTTAATTTCTCGAACGCCGTTCCCATGGCAACGCCTCAAACTTTACTTTCATTTTCAGGCGTATTTAAGCACTTGGCATGCACTTTGTGTGCCTTAACATGCTCGAAAACACCGGAGATTTGGCACAGACGTCAAAGTCGTCTGCCATTAGGACCGTTCAAAGGCTGGAACATAGGCGTGGCAATAGGGCTCTGTAGCGCCCCCTGTAATGTAAAAACAAATATTGGTGCACAGATCAGGCAAACATGTACGCACATGAACGAGAGTTGGTAGGCATATAGATCTCATCGACCCGAACAACTTTCACAATCAAACCTATTAGCTCCGCCCAACAGTAAGTCGGCCATTTTGGATGGTTTCAAAAGTGCATGTGGTGAACTTTTAAATACTTCTCCTAGGGAATTCATGCGATTGACATCAAACATGGTGAACATGATGCCGAGACATTGCACTTGCTAAATTGTGAAGGGATTTTTTTATATTTTGAACGGTGTTGCCATGGCGGCGACAAATTTATGGCGAATTCAGAGAAACAGGAAGTGTCTAATATCTAAAGCAAAAATGTCTTATTCGGATGACACGCAGTGTGTATGTTCGGCCAAGGATTCCGATCGCATCGATGTGCCTATTGTGAATCTTGGACATAGCGCCACCAACAGGCGCCAGGAAGTGTCAGTCACAAAGGTGGATTTTTTGACAGTTGCATGTGGTGAACTTTTAAATACTCCTCCTAGGATATTCATGCGATTGCCACCAAACGTAATCAACATGATGGCAAAACATTGTAGATGATAATTTGCAAAGTGATTTTTGTTATCTCGAACGCTGTTCTCATGGCAACGTCAAACTTACATTTTATTTCAGGCATATTTAAGGCTTTTGGCGTGCTTAGATTAACTTGAAATTTAACACATACATCACATTTGTCGGCTGTTAAGTGTGTCCAAAAATTGTCGGACAAGGGTGTGTCTCTTAAGTGGCCCACTAGCGCCCCCGTTTATCTAAAATGTGAGGTTTCTTTTACTTACAGTCCCCAAATGGGTCAGTAACAACATAAAATAGTCCACTGATATTTACCCACTTGGTGCACTTGCACACCGTGCATTGTTTTCTGGGGGGCACCGTATAGCGATACACAAATGTGCGAGGGCCCGCCATCGCTGCTTGCAGCTATATTTAGGGCCCGAGCACCGAGGCAGGCCAGAATGGCCTGCACCAGAGGTGCAAGCCCTATTGTTTTCCTTAGAATTTATTTTTTATTAGGGACCGAGCACCGAGGAGCAGGCCAGAATGGCCTGCACCAGAGGTGCGAAGCCCTATTGGTTTCCTTAGAATTTATTAGGGCCCGAGCACCGAGGAGCAGGCCAGAATGGCCTGCACCAGAGGTGCGAAGCCCTATTGGTTTCCTTAGAATTTATTTTTATTTATTTTATTTTTTTTTGTTTTTTACACACATTGGTCATTAGAGGTCCCTTAACATACTCGAAAACTCTTGAAATTTGGCACACACGTCAGAGTCCTTTGTCACTAGGGCCTTAGAAAGGCTGGTATACAGGCGTGGCAGGGGGGCTCTGTAGCGCCCCCTGTAATTAAAAAACAAACATTCATGCACAGATCGGGCAATTATGAACGCACATGTACGAGAGTTGGTACGCATATAGACCTCATCGAGCCGAACAACTTTCGCCCTCTAAACTATGAGCTACGCCCAACAGGAAGTCAGCCATTTTGGTTTGTTTTATAAGTGCATGCGGTGAACTTTTAAATACTCCTCCTAGGGAATTCATGCGATTGACATCAAACGTGGCGAACATGATGGCGAGACATTGGACTTGCTAAATTGCGAAGGGATTTTTGATATCTCGAACGGTGCTGCCATGGCGAGGCGACAAATTTATGGCGAATTTGGAGAACAGGAAGTGTTTAATATCTAAAGCAAAAAATGTTTAATTCGGACGACAGGCGGTGTGTATGTTCGGCCAAGGATTCCGATCGCATCGATGTGCCTATTGTGAATCTCGGACATAGCGCCACCAACAGGCGCCAGGAAGTGTGTCAGTCACAAAAGGTGGATTTTTTGACAGTTGCATGTGGTGAACTTTTAAATACTCCTTCCAGGATATTTATGCGATTGACACCAAACGTGGTCAACATGATGCCGAGACATTGTAGATGATAAATTGTGAAGGGATTTTTGATATCTCGAACACCGTTCCCATGGCAACGCGTCAAACTTTACTTTTATTTCAGCCATATTTAAGCCTTTGGCATGCACTTTGTGTGCCTTAACATGCTCGAAAACACCGGAGATTTGGCACAGACGTCAAAATCGTCTGCCATTAGGACCGGTCAAAGGCTGGAACATAGCCGTGGCAATAGGGCTCTGTAGCGCCCCCTGTAATGTAAAAACAAATATTGGTGCACAGATCAGGCAAACATGTACGCACATGAACGAGAGTTGGTAGGCATATAGATCTCATCGACCCGAACAACTTTCACAATCAAACCTATTAGCTCCGCCCAACAGGAAATCGGCCATTTTGGATGGTTTCAAAAGTGCATGTGGTGAACTTTTAATTACTCCTCCTAGGGAATTCATGCGATTGACATCAGAAGTGGTGAACATGATGCCGAGACATTGCACTTGCTAAATTGTAAAGAAATTTTTGATATTTCGAACGGTGCTGCCATGGCGAGGCGACAAATTTATGGCGAATTCAGAGAAACAGGAAGTGTCTAATATCTAAAGCAAAAAATGTCTTATTCGGATGACACGCAGTGTGTATGTTCGGCCAAGGATTCCGATCGCATCGATGTGCCTATTGTGAATCTTGGACATAGCGCCACCAACAGGCGCCAGGAAGTGTGTCAGTCACAAAAGGTGTATTTTTTGACAGTTGCATGTGGTGAACTTTTAAATACTCCTCCTAGGATTTTCATGAGATTGCCACCAAACGTAATCAACATGATGCCGAGACATTGTAGATGATAATTTGAAAAGTGATTTTTGTTATCTCGAACGCTGTTCTCATGGCAATGCGTCAAATTTACATTTTATTTCAGGCATATTTAAGGCTTTTGGCGTGCTTAGATTAACTTGAAATTTAACACATACATCACATTTGTCAGCTGTTAAGTGTGTCCAAAAATTGTCGGACAAGGGTGTGTCTCTTAAGTGGCCCACTAGCGCCCCCGTTTGTCTAAAATGTGAGGTTTCTTTTACTTACAGTCCCCAAATGGGTCAGTAACAACATAAAATAGTCCACTGATATTTACCCACTTGATGCACTTGCACACCGTGCATTGTTTTCTGGGGGGCACCGTATAGCGATACACAAATGTGCGAGGGCCGCCATCGCTGCTTGCAGCTATATTTTTATTAGGGCCCGAGCACCGAGGCAGGCCAGAATGGCCTGCACCAGAGGTGCGAAGCCCTATTGTTTTCCTTAGAATTTATTTTTATTTTTTATTTTTTATTTTTTATTTTTTTTTTTTTTTTACACACATTGGTCATTAGAGGTCCCTTAACATACTCGAAAACTCTTGAAATTTGGCACACACGTCAGAGTCCTTTGTCACTAGGGCCTTAGAAAGGCTGGTATACAGGCGTGGCAGGGGGGCTCTGTAGCGCCCCCTGTAATTAAAAAACAAACATTCGTGCACAGATCGGGCAATTATGTTCGCACATGTACGAGAGTTGGTACGCATATAGACCTCATTGAGCCGAACAACTTTCGCCTCTAAACTATGAGCTACACCCAACAGGAAGTCAGCCATTTTGGTTTGTTTTATAAGTGCATGTGGTGAACTTTTAAATACTCCTCCTAGGGAATTCATGCGATTGACATCAAACGTGGCGAACATGATGGCGAGACATTGGACTTGCTAAATTGCGAAGGGATTTTTGATATCTCGAACGCTGCTGCCATGGCGAGGCGACAAATTTATGGCGAATTTGGAGAACAGGAAGTGTTTAATATCTAAAGCAAAAAATGTTTAATTCGGACGACAGGCGGTGTGTATGTTCGCCAAGGATTCCGATCGCATCGATGTGCCTATTGTGAATCTTGGACATAGCGCCACCAACAGGCGCCAGGAAGTGTCAGTCACAAAGGTGTATTTTTTGACAGTTGCATGTGGTGAACTTTTAAATACTCCTCCTAGGATTTTCATGAGATTGCCACCAAACGTAATCAACATGATGCCGAGACATTGTAGATGATAATTTGAAAAGTGATTTTTGTTATCTCGAACGCTGTTCTCATGGCAATGCGTCAAATTTACATTTTATTTCAGGCATATTTAAGGCTTTTGGCGTGCTTAGATTAACTTGAAATTTAACACATACATCACATTTGTCAGCTGTTAAGTGTGTCCAAAAATTGTCGGACAAGGGTGTGTCTCTTAAGTGGCCCACTAGCGCCCCCGTTTGTCTAAAATGTGAGGTTTCTTTTACTTACAGTCCCCAAATGCGTCAGTAACAACATAAAATAGTCCACTGATATTTACCCACTTGATGCACTTGCACACCGTGCATTGTTTTCTGGGGGGCACCGTATAGCGATACACAAATGTGCGAGGGCCCGCCATCGCTGCTTGCAGCTATATTTTTTTATTAGGGCCCGAGCACCGAGGAGCAGGCCAGAATGGCCTGCACCAGAGGTGCGAAGCCCTATTGTTTTCCTTAGAATTTTTTATTATTTTTATTTTTTTATTTTTTTTTATTTTTTTTATTTTTTACACACATTGGTCATTAGAGGTCCTTTAACATACTCGAAAACTCTTGAAATTTGGCACACACGTCAGAGTCCTTTGTCACTAGGGCCTTAGAAAGGCTGGTATACAGGCGTGGCAGGGGGGCTCTGTAGCGCCCCCTGTAATTAAAAAACAAACATTCGTGCACAGATCGGGCAATTATGTTCGCACATGTACGAGAGTTGGTACGCATATAGACCTCATTGAGCCGAACAACTTTCGCCCTCTAAACTATGAGCTACACCCAACAGGAAGTCAGCCATTTTGGTTTGTTTTATAAGTGCATGCGGTGAACTTTTAAATACTCCTCCTAGGGAATTCATGCGATTGACATCAAACGTGGTGAACATGATGGCGAGACATTGGACTTGCTCAATTGCGAAGGGATTTTTGATATCTCGAACGCTGCTGCCATGGCGAGGCGACAAATTTATGGCGAATTCGGAGAACAGGAAGTGTTTAATATCTAAAGCAAAAAATGTCTTATTCGGACGACACGCGGTGTGTATGTTCGGCCAAGGATTCCGATCGCATCGATGTGCCTATTGTGAATCTCGGACATAGCGCCACCAACAGGCGCCAGGAAGTGTGTCAGTCACAAAAGGTGGATTTTTTGACAGTTGCATGTGGTGAACTTTTAAATACTCCTTCCAGGATATTTATGCGATTGACACCAAACGTGGTCAACATGATGCCGAGACATTGTAGATGATAAATTGCGAAGGGATTTTTGATATCTTGAACACCGTTCCCATGGCAACGCCTCAAACTTTACTCTTATTTCAGGCATATTTAAGCATTTGGCATGCACTTTGTGTGCCTTAACATGCTCGAAAACACCGGAGATTTGGCACAAACGTCAAAGTCGTCTGCCATTAGGACCGATCGAAGGCTGGAACATAGGCGTGGCAATAGGGCTCTGTAGCGCCCCCTGTAATGCAAAAACAAATATCGGTGCACAGATGGGGCAAACATGTACACACATGTAAGAGAGTTGGTATGCATATAGATCTCATCGACCCGAACAACTTTCACGATTAAACCTATTAGCTCCGCCCAACAGGAAGTCGGACATTTTGGATGGTTTCATAAGTGCATGTGGTGAACTTTTAAATACTCCTCCTAGGAATTCATGCGATTGACATCAAACATGGTGAACATGATGCCGAGACATTGCACTTGCTAAATTGTGAAGGGATTTTTTTATATTTTGAACGGTGCTGCCATGGCGAGGTGACAAATTTATGGCGAATTCAGAGAAACAGGAAGTGTCTAATATCTAAAGCAAAAAATGTCTTATTCGGATGACACGCAGTGTGTATGTCCGCCAAGGATTCCGATCGCATCAATGTGCCTATTGTGAATCTTGGACATAGCGCCACCAACAGGCGCCAGGAAGTGTGTCAGTCACAAAAGGTGGATTTTTTGACAGTTGCATGTGGTTAACTTTTAAATACTCCTCCTAGGATATTCATGCGATTGCCACCAAACATAATCAAAATGATGGCGAGACATTGTAGATGATAATTTGCAAAGTGATTTTTGATATCTCGAACGCTGTTCTCATGGCAACGTCAAACTTACATTTTATTTCAGGCATATTTAAGGCTTTTGGCGTGCTTAGATTAACTTGAAATTTGACACATACATCACATTTGTCGGCTGTTAAGTGTGTCCAAAAGGTCGGACAAGGGTGTGTCTCTTAAGTGGCCCACTAGCGCCCCGTTTGTCTAAAATGTGGGGTTTCTTTTACTTACAGTCCCCAAATGGGTCAGTAACAACATAAAATAGTCCAATGATATTTACCCACTTGATGCACTTGCACACCGTGCATTGTTTTCTGGGGGGCACCGTATAGCGATACACAAATATGCGAGGGCCCGCCATCGCTGCTTGCAGCTATATTTAGGGCCCGAGCACCGAGGAGCAGGCCAGAATGGCCTGCACCAGAGGTGCGAAGCCCTATTGTTTTCCTTAGAATTTATTATTATTAGGGCCCGAGCACCGAGGAGCAGGCCAGAATGGCCTGCACCAGAGGTGCGAAGCCCTATTGTTTTCCTTAGAATTTATTTTTTATTTTTTATTTTTTTTTTTACACATTGGCAATTTGGGGTCCCTTAACATACTCGAAAACTCTTGAAATTTGGCACACACGTCAGAGTCCTTTGTCACTAGGGCCTTAGAAAGGCTGGTATACAGGCGTGGCAGGGGGGCTCTGTAGCGCCCCCTGTAATTCAAAACCAAACATTCGTGCACAGATCGGGCAATTATGTTCGCACATGTACGAGAGTTGGTACGCATATAGACCTCATTGAGCCGAACAACTTTCGCCTCTAAACTATGAGCTACGCCCAACAGGAAGTCAGCCATTTTGGTTTGTTTTATAAGTGCATGCGGTGAACTTTTAAATACTCCTCCTAGGGAATTCATGCGATTGACATCAAACGTGGCGAACATGATGCCGAGACATTGGACTTGCTAAATTGCGAAGGATTTTGATATCTCGAACGGTGCTGCCATGGCGAGGCGACAAATTTATGGCGGTCGGAGAACAGGAAGTGTTTAATATTTAAAGCAAAAATGTCTTATTCGGATGACACGCAGTGTGTATGTTCGCCAAGGATTCCGATCGCATCGATGTGCCTATTGTGAATCTCGGACATAGCGCCACCAACAGGCGCCAGGAAGTGTGTCAGTCACAAAAGGTGGATTTTTTGACAGTTGCATGTGGTGAACTTTTAAATACTCCTTCCAGGATATTTATGCGATTGACACCAAACGTGGTCAACATGATGCCGAGACATTGTAGATGATAAATTGCGAAGGATTTTTGATATCTTAAACACCGTTCCCATGGCAACGCCTCAAACTTTACTTTTATTTCAGGCATATTTAAGCATTTGGCATGCACTTTGTGTGCCTTAACATGCTCGAAAACACCGGAGATTTGGCACAGACGTCAAAGTCGTCTGCCATTAGGACCGTTCGAAGGCTGGAACATAGGCGTGGCAATAGGGCTCTGTAGCGCCCCCTGTAATGCAAAAACAAATATTGGTGCACAGATCAGGCAAACATGTACGCACATGTAAGAGAGTTGGTATGCATATAGATCTCATCGACCCGAACAACTTTCACAATTAAACCTATTAGCTCCGCCCAACAGGAAGTCGGCCATTTTGGATGGTTTCATAAGTGCATGTGGTGAACTTTTAAATACTCCTCCTAGGGAATTCATGCGATTGACATCAAACATGGTGAACATGATGCGAGACATTGCACTTGCTAAATTGTGAAGGATTTTTTATATTTTGAACGGTGCTGCCATGGCGAGGCGACAAATTTATGGCGCATTCAGAGAAACAGGAAGTGTCTAATATCTAAAGCAAAAATGTCTTATTCGGATGACACGCAGTGTGTATGTTCGCCAAGGATTCCGATCGCATCAATGTGCCTATTGTGAATCTTGGACATAGCGCCACCAACAGGCGCCAGGAAGTGTGTCAGTCACAAAGGTGGATTTTTTGACAGTTGCATGTGGTGAACTTTTAAATACTCCTCCAGGATATTTATGCGATTGACACCAAACGTGGTCAACATGATGCCGAGACATTGTAGATGATAAATTGCGAAGGGATTTTTGATATCTTAAACACCGTTCCCATGGCAACGCCTCAAACTTTACTTTTATTTCAGGCATATTTAAGCATTTGGCATGCACTTTGTGTGCCTTAACATGCTCGAAAACACCGGAGATTTGGCACAGACGTCAAAGTCGTCTGCCATTAGGACCGTTCGAAGGCTGGAACATGGGCGTGGCAATAGGGCTCTGTAGCGCCCCCTGTAATGCAAAAACAAACATTTGTGCACAGATCGGGCAATTATGTACGCACATGTAAGAGAGTTGGAATGCATATAGATCTCATCGACCCGAACAACTTTCACAATTAAACCTATTAGCTCCGCCCAACAGGAAATCGGACATTTTGGATGGTTTCATAAGTGCATGTGGTGAACTTTTAAATACTCCTCCTAGGGAATTCATGCGATTGACATCAAACATGGTGAACATGATGCCGAGACATTGCACTTGCTAAATTGTGAAGGGATTTTTTTATATTTTGAACGGTGCTGCCATGGCGAGGCGACAAATTTATGGCGCATTCAGAGAAACAGGAAGTGTCTAATATCTAAAGCAAAAAATGTCTTATTCGGATGACACGCAGTGTGTATGTCCGGCCAAGGATTCCGATCGCAACAATGTGCCTATTGTGAATCTTGGACATAGCGCCACCAACAGGCGCCAGGAAGTGTGTCAGTCACAAAAGGTGGATTTTTTGACAGTTGCATGTGGTGAACTTTTAAATACTCCTTCCAGGATATTTATGCGATTGACACCAAACGTGGTCAACATGATGCCGAGACATTGTAGATGATAAATTGCGAAGGGATTTTTGATATCTTGAACACCGTTCCCATGGCAACGCCTCAAACTTTACTCTTATTTCAGGCATATTTAAGCATTTGGCATGCACTTTGTGTGCCTTAACATGCTCGAAAACACCGGAGATTTGGCACAAACGTCAAAGTCGTCTGCCATTAGGACCGATCGAAGGCTGGAACATAGGCGTGGCAATAGGGCTCTGTAGCGCCCCCTGTAATGCAAAAACAAATATCGGTGCACAGATGGGGCAAACATGTACACACATGTAAGAGAGTTGGTATGCATATAGATCTCATCGACCCGAACAACTTTCACGATTAAACCTATTAGCTCCGCCCAACAGGAAGTCGGACATTTTGGATGGTTTCATAAGTGCATGTGGTGAACTTTTAAATACTCCTCCTAGGGAATTCATGCGATTGACATCAAACATGGTGAACATGATGCCGAGACATTGCACTTGCTAAATTGTGAAGGGATTTTTTTATATTTTGAACGGTGCTGCCATGGCGGCGACAAATTTATGGCGAATTCAGAGAAACAGGAAGTGTCTAATATCTAAAGCAAAAAATGTCTTATTCGGATGACACGCAGTGTGTATGTTCGGCCAAGGATTCCGATCGCATCAATGTGCCTATTGTGAATCTTGGACATAGCGCCACCAACAGGCGCCAGGAAGTGTGTCAGTCACAAAAGGTGGATTTTTTGACAGTTGCATGTGGTTAACTTTTAAATACTCCTCCTAGGATATTCATGCGATTGCCACCAAACATAATCAAAATGATGGCGAGACATTGTAGATGATAATTTGCAAAGTGATTTTTGATATCTCGAACGCTGTTCTCATGGCAACGCGTCAAACTTACATTTTATTTCAGGCATATTTAAGGCTTTTGGCGTGCTTAGATTAACTTGAAATTTGACACATACATCACATTTGTCGGCTGTTAAGTGTGTCCAAAAAGGTCGGACAAGGGTGTGTCTCTTAAGTGGCCCACTAGCGCCCCTTTTTGTCTAAAATGTGGGGTTTCTTTTACTTACAGTCCCCAAATGGGTCAGTAACAACATAAAATAGTCCAATGATATTTACCCACTTGATGCACTTGCACACCGTGCATTGTTTTCTGGGGGGCACCGTATAGCGATACACAAATGTGCGAGGGCCCGCCATCGCTGCTTGCAGCTATATTTAGGGCCCGAGCACCGAGGAGCAGGCCAGAATGGCCTGCACCAGAGGTGCGAAGCCCTATTGTTTTCCTTAGAATTTATTATTATTAGGGCCCGAGCACCGAGGAGCAGGCCAGAATGGCCTGCACCAGAGGTGCGAAGCCCTATTGTTTTCCTTAGAATTTATTATTTTTATTTTTTTTTATTTTTTTTTTACTTTTTACACACATTGGCAATTTGGGGTCCCTTAACATACTCGAAAACTCTTGAAATTTGGCACACACGTCAGAGTCCTTTGTCACTAGGGCCTTAGAAAGGCTGGTATACAGGCGTGGCAGGGGGGCTCTGTAGCGCCCCCTGTAATTCAAAACCAAACATTCGTGCACAGATCGGGCAATTATGTTCGCACATGTACGAGAGTTGGTACGCATATAGATCTCATCGAGCCGAACAACTTTCGCCCTCTAAACTATGAGCTACGCCCAACAGGAAGTCAGCCATTTTGGTTTGTTTTATAAGTGCATGCGGTGAACTTTTAAATACTCCTCCTAGGGAATTCATGCGATTGACATCAAACGTGGCGAACATGATGCGGAGACACTGGACTTGCTAAATTGCGAAGGGATTTTTGATATCTCGAACGGTGCTGCCATGGCGAGGCGACAAATTTATGGCGAATTCAGTGAAAAAGTTAGTGTCTAATATCTAAAGCAAAAAATTTCTTATTCGGATGACATGCTGTGTATATGTTCGGACAAGGATTCCGATCGCATCAATGTGCCTATTGTGAATCTCGGACATAGCGCCACCAACAGGCGCCAGGAAGTGTTTCAGTCACAAAAGGTGGATTTTTTGACAGTTGCATGTGGTGAACTTTTAAATACTCCTCCCAGGATATTTATGCGATTGACACCAAAAGTGGTCAACATGATGCTGAGACATTGTAGATGATAAATTGAGGAGGAATTTTTGATATATCAAACGCTGTTCCCATAGCAACGCGTCAAACTTTACTTTCATTTTCAGGCGTAATTAAGCACTTGGCATGCACTTTGAGTGCCTTAACATGCTCAAAAACACCGGAGATTAGGCACAGACGTGGCAGTAGGGCTCTGTAGCGCCCCCTGTAATGCAAAAAAAATGATCGGTGCACAAATTAGGCAAACATGTACGCACATGTACAAGAGTTGGTATGCATATAGATCTCATAGACCCGAACAACTTTCACAATCAAACCTATTAGCTCCGCCCAACAGGAAGTCGGCCATGTTGGGTTGTTTTATAAGTGCATGCGGTGAACTTTTAAATACTCCTCCTAGAATATTCATGCGATTGACACCAAACTTAAGCAACATGATGCCGAGACATTGTAGATGATAAACTGCAATGTGATTTTTGATATCTCGAACGCTGTTCTCATGGCAATGCGTCAAACTTAACTTTAATTTGAGGCATATTTAAGGCTTTTGGCATGCTAAGATTAACTTGAAATTTGACACATACATCACATTTGTCGGCTGTTAGGTGTGGACAAAAAGGTCGGACAAGAGTGTGTCTCTTAAGTGTCTCACTAGCGCCCCCGTTTGTTTTAAATGTGGGGTTTCTTTTACCCACAGTCCCCAAATAGGTCAGTAACAACATAAAATAGTCCACTGATATTTACCCACTTGATGCACTTGCCCACCGTGCATTGTTTTCTGGGAGGCACCGTATAGCGATACACAAATGTGCGAGGGCCCGCCATCGCTGCTTGCAGCTATATTTTTTATTTTTTTATTTTTTTATTTTTACACACATTGGTCATTAGAGGTCCCTTAACATACTCGAAAACTCTTGAAATTTGGCACACACGTCAGAGTCCTTTGTCACTAGGGCCTTAGAAAGGCTGGTATACAGGCGTGGCAGGGGGGCTCTGTAGCGCCCCCTGTAATTAAAAAACAAACATTCGTGCACAGATCGGGCAATTATGTTCGCACATGTACGAGAGTTGGTACGCATATAGACCTCATTGAGCCGAACAACTTTCGCCCTCTAAACTATGAGCTACGCCCAACAGGAAGTCAGCCATTTTGGTTTGTTTTATAAGTGCATGCGGTGAACTTTTAAATACTCCTCCTAGGGAATTCATGCGATTGACATCAAACGTGGCGAACATGATGGCGAGACATTGGACTTGCTAAATTGCGAAGGATTTTGATATCTCGAACGCTGCTGCCATGGCGGCGACAAATTTATGGCGAATTCGGAGAACAGGAAGTGTTTAATATCTAAAGCAAAAAATGTCTTATTCGGACGACACGCGGTGTGTATGTTCGGCCAAGGATTCCGATCGCATCGATGTGCCTATTGTGAATCTCGGACATAGCGCCACCAACAGGCGCCAGGAAGTGTGTCAGTCACAAAAGGTGGATTTTTTGACAGTTGCATGTGGTGAACTTTGAAATACTCCTTCCAGGATATTTATGCGATTGACACCAAACGGGGTCAACATGATGCCGAGACATTGTAGATGATAAATTGCGAAGGATTTTGATATCTTGAACACCGTTCCCATGGCAACGCCTCAAACTTTACTTTTATTTCAGGCATATTTAAGCATTTGGCATGCACTTTGTGTGCCTTAACATGCTCGAAAACACCGGAGATTTGGCACAGACGTCAAAGTCGTCTGCCATTAGGACTGTTCGAAGGCTGGAACATGGGCGTGGCAAAAGGGCTCTGTAGCGCCCCCTGTAATGCAAAAACAAACATTCGTGCACAGATCGGGCAATTATGTACGCACATGTAAGAGAGTTGGAATGCATATAGATCTCATCGACCCGAACAACTTTCACAATTAAACCTATTAGCTCCGCCCAACAGGAAGTCGGACATTTTGGATGGTTTCATAAGTGCATGTGGTGAACTTTTAAATACTCCTCCTAGGGAATTCATGCGATTGACATCAAACATGGTGAACATGATGCCGAGACATTGCACTTGCTAAATTGTGAAGGGATTTTTTTATATTTTGAACGGTGCTGCCATGGCGAGGCGACAAATTTATGGCGCATTCAGAGAAACAGGAAGTGTCTAATATCTAAAGCAAAAAATGTCTTATTCGGATGACACGCAGTGTGTATGTCCGGCCAAGGATTCCGATCGCATCGATGTGCCTATTGTGAATCTTGGACATAGCGCCACCAACAGGCGCCAGGAAGTGTGTCAGTCACAAAAGGTGGATTTTTTGACAGTTGCATGTGGTTAACTTTTAAATACTCCTCCTAGGATATTCATGCGATTGCCACCAAACATAATCAAAATGATGGCGAGACATTGTAGATGATAATTTGCAAAGTGATTTTTGATATCTCGAACGCTGCTGCCGTGGCGAGGCGACAAATTTATGGCGAATTTGGAGAACAGGAAGTGTTTCATATCTAAAGCAAAAAATGTGTTAATCGGACGACAAGCGGTGTGTATGTTTGGCCAAGGATTCCGATCGCATCGATGTGCCTATTGTGAATCTCGGACATAGCGCCACCAACAGGCGCCAGGAAGTGTCAGTCACAAAGGTGGATTTTTTGACAGTTGCATGTGGTGAACTTTTAAATACTCCTTCCAGGATATTTATGCGATTGACACCAAACGTGGTCAACATGATGCCGAGACATTGTAGATGATAAATTGCGAAGGGATTTTTGATATCTTGAACACCGTTCCCATGGCAACGCCTCAAACTTTACTTTTATTTTAGGCATATTTAAGCATTTGGCATGCACTTTGTGTGTCTTAACATGCTCGAAAACACCGGAGATTTGGCACAGACGTCAAAATCGTCTGCCATTAGGACCGGTCGAAGGCTGGAACATAGGCGTGGCAATAGGGCTCTGTAGCGCCCCCTGTAATGCAAAAACAAATATCGGTGCACAGATGGGGCAAACATGTACACACATGTAAGAGAGTTGGTATGCATATAGATCTCATCGACCCGAACGACTTTCACCATTAAACCTATTAGCTCCGCCCAACAGGAAGTCGGCCATGTTGGGTTGTTTTATAAGTGCATGTGGTGAACTTTTAAATACTCCTCCTAGGGAGTTCATGCAATTGACATCAAACGTGGAGAACATGATGCCGAGACATTGCACTTGCTAAATTGCGAAGGGATTTTCGATATTTTGAACGGTGCTGCCGTGGCGAGGCAACAAATTTATGGCGAATTCAGTGAAAAAGTTAGTGTCTAATATCTAAGGCAAAAAATGTCTTATTTGGATGACATGCTGTGTATATGTTCGGACAAGGATTCCGATCGCATCAATGTGCCTATTATGAATCTCGGACATAGCGCCACCAACAGGCGCCAGGAAGTGTTTCAGTCACAAAGGGTGGATTTTTTGACAGTTGCATGTGGTGAACTTTTAAATACTCCTCCCAGGATATTTATGCGATTGACACCAAAAGTGGTCAACATGATGCTGAGACATTGTAGATGATAAATTGCGAAGGATTTTGATATCTCGAACGCTGTTCTCATGGCAACGCGTCAAACTTTACTTTTATTTCAGGCATATTTAAGCATTTGGCATGCACTTTGAGTGCCTTAACATGCTCAAAACACCGGAGATTAGGCACAGACGTGGCAGTAGGGCTCTGTAGCGCCCCCTGTAATGCAAAAAAATGATCGGTGCACAAATTGGGCAAACATGTACGCACATGTACAAGAGTTGGTATGCATATAGATCTCATAGACCCGAACAACTTTCACAATCAAACCTATTAGCTCCGCCCAACAGGAAGTCGGCCATGTTGGGTTGTTTTATAAGTGCATGCGGTGAACTTTTAAATACTCCTCCTAGAATATTCATGCGATTGACACCAAACTTAAGCAACATGATGCCGAGACATTGTAGATGATAAACTGCAATGTGATTTTTGATATCTCGAACGCTGTTCTCATGGCAACGCGTCAAACTTAACTTTAATTTGAGGCATATTTAAGGCTTTTGGCATGCTAAGATTAACTTGAAATTTGACACATACATCACATTTGTCGGCTGTTAGGTGTGGACAAAAAGGTCGGACAAGAGTGTGTCTCTTAAGTGTCTCACTAGCGCCCCCGTTTGTTTAAAATGTGGGGTTTCTTTTACCCACAGTCCCCAAATAGGTCAGTAACAACATAAAATAGTCCACTGATATTTACCCACTTGATGCACTTGCCCACCGTGCATTGTTTTCTGGGAGGCACCGTATAGCGATACACAAATGTGCGAGGGCCCGCCATCGCTGCTTGCAGCTATATTTTATTAGGGCCCGAGCACCGAGGAGCAGGCCAGAATGGCCTGCACCAGAGGTGCGAAGCCCTATTGTTTTCCTTAGAATTTATTATTATTATTATTTTTTTTTTTTTTTTTTTACACACATTGGTCATTAGAGGTCCCTTAACATACTCGAAAACTCTTGAAATTTGGCACACACGTCAGAGTCCTTTGTCACTAGGGCCTTAGAAAGGCTGGTATACAGGCGTGGCAGGGGGGCTCTGTAGCGCCCCCTGTAATTAAAAAACAAACATTCGTGCACAGATCGGGCAATTATGTACGCACATGTACGAGAGTTGGTAGGCATATAGACCTCATCGAGCCGAACAACTTTCGCCCTCTAAACTATGAGCTACGCCCAACAGGAAGTCAGCCATTTTGGTTTGTTTTATAAGTGCATGCGGTGAACTTTTAAATACTCCTCCTAGGGAATTCATGCGATTGACATCAAACGTGGCGAACATGATGGCGAGACATTGGACTTGCTAAATTGTGAAGGGATTTTTGATATCTCGAACGCTGCTGCCGTGGCGAGGCGACAAATTTATGGCGAATTCGGAGAACAGGAAGTGTTTAATATCTAAAGCAAAAAATGTGTTATTCAGATGACACGCTGTGTATATGTTCTGCCAAGGATTCCGTTCGCATCGATGTGCCTATTGTGAATCTCGGACATAGCGCCACCAACAGGCGCCAGGAAGTGTGTCAGTCACAAAAGGTGGATTTTTTGACAGTTGCATGTGGTGAACTTTTAAATACTCCTCCCAGGATATTTATGCGATTGACACCAAACGTGGTCAACATGATGCTGAGACATTGTAGATGATAAATTGTGAAGGGATTTTTGATATCTTGAACACCGTTCCCATGGCAACACCTCAAATTTTACTTTCATTTTCAGGCGTATTTAAGCACTTGGCATGCACTTTGTGTGCCTTAATATGCTCGAAAACACCGTAGATTTGGCACAAACGTCAAAGTCGTCTGCCATTAGGACCGGTCAAAGGCTGGAACATAGGCGTGGCAATAGGGCTCTGTAGCGCCCCCTGTAATGTTAAAACAAATATTGGTGCACAGATCAGGCAAACATGTACGCACATGAACGAGAGTTGGTAGGCATATACATCTCATCGACCCGAACAACTTTCACAATCAAACCTATTAGCTCCGCCCAACAGTAAGTCGGCCATTTTGGATGGTTTCAAAAGTGCATGTGGTGAACTTTTAAATACTTCTCCTAGAATTCATGCGATTGACATCAAACGTGGCGAACATGATGGCGAGACATTGGACTTGCTAAATTGCGAAGGATTTTGATATCTCGAACGCTGCTGCCATGGCGAGGCGACAAATTTATGGCGAATTCGGAGAACAGGAAGTGTTTAATATCTAAAGCAAAAAATGTGTTATTCAGATGACACGCTGTGTATATGTTCTGCCAAGGATTCCGATCGCATCGATGTGCCTATTGTGAATCTTGGACATAGCGCCACCAACAGGCGCCAGGAAGTGTGTCAGTCACAAAAGGTGGATTTTTTGACAGTTGCATGTGGTGAACTTTTAAATACTCCTCCCAGGATATTTATGCGATTGACACCAAACGTGGTCAACATGATGCTGAGACATTGTAGATGATAAATTGTGAAGGATTTTGATATCTTGAACACCGTTCCCATGGCAACACCTCAAATTTTACTTTCATTTTCAGGCGATTTAAGCACTTGGCATGCACTTTGTGTGCCTTAACATGCTCGAAAACACCGGAGATTTGGCACAAACGTCAAAGTCGTCTGCCATTAGGACCGGTCAAAGGCTGGAACATAGGCGTGGCAATAGGGCTCTGTAGCGCCCCCTGTAATGTTAAAACAAATATTGGTGCACAGATCAGGCAAACATGTACGCACATGAACGAGAGTTGGTAGGCATATAGATCTCATCGACCAACAACTTTCACAATCAAACCTATTAGCTCCGCCCAACAGTAAGTCGGCCATTTTGGATGGTTTCAAAAGTGCATGTGGTGAACTTTTAAATACTTCTCCTAGGGAATTCATGCGATTGACATCAAACATGGTGAACATGATGCGAGACATTGCACTTGCTAAATTGTGAAGGGATTTTTTTATATTTTGAACAGTGCTGCCATGGCGAGGCGACAAATTTATGGCGAATTCAGAGAAACAGGAAGTGTCTAATATCTAAAGCAAAAAATGTCTTATTCGGATGACACGCAGTGTGTATGTTCGGCCAAGGATTCCGATCGCATCGATGTGCCTATTGTGAATCTTGGACATAGCGCCACCAACAGGCGCCAGGAAGTGTGTCAGTCACAAAAGGTGGATTTTTTGACAGTTGCATGTGGTGAACTTTTAAATACTCCTCCTAGGATATTCATGCGATGGCGAGACATTGTAGATGATAATTTGCAAAGTGATTTTTGATATCTCGAACGCTGTTCTCATGGCAACGCGTCAAACTTACATTTTATTTCAGGCATATTTAAGGCTTTTGGCATGCTTAAATTAACTTGAAATTTGACACATACATCACATTTGTCGGCTGTTAAGTGTGTCCAAAAATTGTCGGACAAGGGTGTGTCTCTTAAGTGGCCCACTAGCGCCCCGTTTGTCTAAAATGTGGGGTTTCTTTTACTTACAGTCCCCAAATGGGTCAGTAACAACATAAAATAGTCCACTGATATTTACCCACTTGATGCACTTGCACCCCGTGAATTGTTTTCTGGGGGGCACCGTATAGCGATACACAAATGTGCGAGGGCCCGCCCTCGCTGCTTGCAGCTATATTTTTTTTTTATTTTTTACACACATTGGTCATTAGAGGTCCCTTAACATACTCGAAAACTCTTGAAATTTTGCACACACGTCAGAGTCCTTTGTCACTAGGGCCGTACAAAGGCTGGTATACAGGCGTGGCAGGGGGGCTCTGTAGCGCCCCCTGTAATTAAAAAACAAACATTCGTGCACAGATCGGACAATTATGTTCGCACATGTACGAGAGTTGGTACGCATATAGACCTCATCGACCGAACAACTTTCGCCTCTAAACTATGAGCTACGCCCAACAGGAAGTCAGCCATTTTGGTTTGTTTTATAAGTGTATGCGGTGAACTTTTAAATACTCCTCCTAGGGATTTTATGTGATTGACATCAAACGTGGTGAACATGATGCCGAGACATTGGACTTGCTAAATTGTGAAGGATTTTGATATCTCGAACGCTGCTGCCATGGCGAGGCGACAAATTTATGGCGAATTCGGAGAACAGGAAGTGTTTAATATCTAAAGCAAAAAATGTTTAATTCGGACGACACGCGGTGTGTATGTTCGGCCAAGGATTCCGATCGCATTGATTTGCCTATTGTGAATCTTGGACATAGCGCCACCAACAGGCGCCAGGAAGTGTGTCAGTCACAAAAGGTGGATTTTTTGACAGTTGCATGTGGTGAACTTTTAAATACTCCTTCCAGGATATTTATGCGATTGACACCAAACGTGGTCAACATGATGCCGAGACATTGTAGATGATAAATTGTGAAGGGATTTTTGATATCTCGAACACCGTTCCCATGGCAACGCGTCAAACTTTACTTTTATTTCAGCCATATTTAAGCCTTTGGCATGCACTTTGTGTGCCTTAACATGCTCGAAAACACCGGAGATTTGGCACAGACGTCAAAATCGTTTGCCATTAGGACCGGTCAAAGGCTGGAACATAGGCGTGGCAATAGGGCTCTGTAGCGCCCCCTGTAATGTAAAAACAAATATTGGTGCACAGATCAGGCAAACATGTACCCACATGAACGAGAGTTGGTAGGCATATAGATCTCATCGACCCGAACAACTTTTACAATCAAACCTATTAGCTCCGCCCAACAGGAAATCGGCCATTTTGGATGGTTTCAAAAGTGCATGTGGTGAACTTTTAAATACTCCTCCTAGGGAATTCATGCGATTGACATCAGAAGTGGTGAACATGATGCCGAGACATTGCACTTGCTAAATTGTGAAGAGATTTTGATATTTCGAACGGTGCTGCCATGGCGAGGCGACAAATTTATGGCGAATTCAGAGAAACAGGAAGTGTCTAATATCTAAAGCAAAAAATGTCTTATTCGGATGACACGCAGTGTATATGTTCGCCAAGGATTCCGATCGCATCGATGTGCCTATTGTGAATCTTGGACATAGCGCCACCAACAGGCGCCAGGAAGTGTGTCAGTCACAAAGGTGGATTTTTGACAGTTGCATGTGGTGAACTTTTAAATACTCCTCCTAGGATATTCATGCGATTGCCACCAAACGTAATCAACATGATGGCAAAACATTGTAGATGATAATTTGCAAAGTGATTTTGTTATCTCGAACGCTGTTCTCATGGCAACGTCAAACTTACATTTTATTTCAGGCATATTTAAGGCTTTTGGCGTGCTTAGATTAACTTGAAATTTAACACATACATCACATTTGTCGGCTGTTAAGTGTGTCCAAAAATTGTCGGACAAGGGTGTGTCTCTTAAGTGGCCCACTAGCGCCCCCGTTTGTCTAAAATGTGAGGTTTCTTTTACTTACAGTCCCCAAATGGGTCAGTAACAACATAAAATAGTCCACTGATATTTACCCACTTGATGCACTTGCACACCGTGCATTGTTTTCTGGGGGGCACCGTATAGCGATACACAAATGTGCGAGGGCCCGCCATCGCTGCTTGCAGCTATATTTATTATTATTATTATTATTATTATTATTATTATTATTATGCAGTGCTGGCTTAAGGGGAGAGAAAGAATGACTGTACTGTAATGCATATGCAACATTTAGATGTTTCTTTCTGGCCATTCTTTCTCTTTTTCTACAGTAAGAATAATAGTAGTAATAATGTTCTGAATGACCTTCAGATAAAGAAATCGGAGGATAACAGAAAACTGTAGATCTATAAACTACTACAACTTGGCGTCTGCAGTGAACTGTCTAAACGTGCATTTCCATAACATTCTGATATGAGTTGTGTGCAGTAAAACTCCACCCTTCCTGTCTACTACATTGCGGCGGTTTTCAGCTTTCGGGAAGAGTAGGAGGATCCACGACTCGGTTCTGTGCTCACAGTGCCTTTGCAGCTGCTAAAGCAGCGGGGGGAAGCACAGCCTTTCATAGAACAGCCAGGCCGAGGAGTCAGTCACATTCTTGGCTGGGATTCAATGACTCAACCAGACACAAACACACACACTTAAATTCACTGGTTCAATAGAGGGAGAGAAACACATGAACTGTGCACATAAGGTTTTTAAATGAGATACTGAATGCTGTCCCGCTTTTTCACTGGAACAAGATTTTGTTGTTATAGGGTTTTTTTGTACCCGGGTTCAGTACGCGGTGGGGCTACGTATTGCATTAATATGAAGCCGTCGCTGGAAAGGGAAAAAGTAACCGACTCCGTGGCGCTTTTAGCTTCTAAAAGTGACACGAAGCTCCAGACTTGCAATAGCCTTTTCTGAATATTTCCGTTAAACTTTATGCGTTATATATATATATATATATATATATATATATAGTGTGTGTATTTTATTTTAGCCCTTTTCTGTATTTACAACAACAAAAAATATGGAGGCAGTATCGAGCTTCCGACCTCATGCGGGACTTCAACAAACTCTAAAGCAGTTCCATTTGAGCTCAATGAGCTCGCTCGGCGGTCCGGCAGCTTTTTCGGCTCGGTGGCAGCACGACCCACCATTCGACAAGCAGAGTAAGAGGAGCGTAGGTCTCCCACTGTTGCATAGCCCGAGGATCCACGCACCTTCAGTCTTGCCCGGACCGCTGCTCATCGCTCCGGATCGCTCCACTGAACGATGCGAGACCGCGCTGGAGCGAGAGACCATTTCGTGTTTTGTGGTGGGCGGCGAGAAGCGCCTGTGTCTTCCGCAGATCCTGAACAGCGTGCTGCGCGAGTTCACTCTGCAACAAATAAACGCTGTTTGTGATGAGCTACACATCTATTGTTCGCGGTGCACAGGAGATCAACTAGAGATCTTAAAAATAATGGGCATCTTGCTCTTCTCAGCCCCATCGTGCGGACTCATCACGCAAACAGACGCTGAGCGACTCTGCAACTCCTTACTGCACGGTGGTGCTCTGCCTCCGCTCCTTGACAAGGCGCTCGCGTGTTCCTCCTCCGAGCTCAAGTACTCCGATCGGGCCTTTAACGTGTACCATGAGTGCTTTGGCAAATGCAGGGGTCTGTGTATGCCAGAACTGTATACGAGTCCATATGCGGCATGTATACAGTGCCTGGACTGCAGGTTAATATTCCCCACACAAAAGTTTGTGGTACATAGCCACAAGCGCTTGGAGAACAGGACGTGCCACTGGGGTTTCGACTCCTCCAACTGGAGGACCTACATACTCTTGGATCAGAATTACACCGAGAAAGAGGAAAAGGCCACACTTCAGCACCTTCTCAACGAATTAAAGGAGAAATATCACATCGGAAACAAGCACAAGTGCTCGTCTTTTGGGGTAAGAAGAATGACACGTATTCACTTAGATTTCAGTGTGTGTGTTGTAAGAACTAATCCAGCTGTGGGAACATAGTCATGTACAATTGTGCATAGAATTTTTAATACCATACGACAAAATGTATGCAAGGTGTAGTATTTCTTCGTTATCATAAATTAACAAAAAGTACAAGATAGTAATATATGAAGGATAAAACAAAAGCTCGACTTATTGGAATTTCATATAAATATTATGTAACAGATTCTATGGCATTCTTTGCTAACGAGAATTAAACTTGCATTTTATTATTTTAGTAATAGACTTTAACATCTCAGCTGTAATATTTGCCTTGTTTTTTCCCTAACCCTCCACCCTCTAGATTTTGAATTACAGTTGTCCTGTCATGGGCTAAACTCACTGGAACTGAATTTTTTTTATATAGATAATAGATAATTTTGGGACTTTTCCATTTATCTGTATGTAAAATACATTGAACCTTGTGCTTTATCTGTGTACATTTGTGTTGTATGACAGTGTAACTTTTTAACATCCTAATGGTTCATTTTCAAATGCAGTGTTTAAAGCAACCAGCAGTATGGTTTATATTACAGTAAGATCTGCAGTTAAATTGCATTGTTTTACTGCAACAATTATACAAAATATAACCATCATTGCCTATAGACAGCACATTTGAATTCTTATTGTATTGTTTTAATATAAACATTCTAGTGGATTGTTGTCTTTATTGTCATGCCAAGATCATATTTTAAAACTTAGATTACACATTGTATAGCATTATACACCCTGTCTTTTTTTTCCACAGTCATGACCCCATTGGCTGTTGATCTCCCACCCTGTATATAGCATTGGAGTTTTGGAGATGTGTATTATAAGTGCTGAAGTCAGGGAGGCTGGAAAAGCCAATACTGAGTTCTTGGTTGGATAGGAGTTGTGAGAGCAATGTTCTGTTGTGTGCAGAAAACCTTCTGTGGGTGTATTATGTTGGGTATAGGGAAGTGTAGAGATCATCAACCAAAAGACGTAGGGCCTGGGGTCACGTTTGACCTGGAAATGGTCCTATATGTGTGTAACTTTCACAGCAGATGCCAGGAACAGACAGAGGCAGAAAAACACTGCTATATCAATCCAAATTGCAGTTGTTCAGTGTGACACTACTTCCAAGACTACACAACTGTATGAGTGTTGTGTGCCACCATGTTATCAAATTGTGGTACACTAATACTAAAACAGTCGCAAAAAACAATTACTGAGTAATTAGAGCAGATATCAGAGAAATGTTTTTTTTTTTTTTTTTTTTCCGGTTCAATTTACAGTTAGGGGAAGAAATGCAATACATAAAATTGCTTGTGGTTTTTATTAACACAGTTTAACATTTGTAAACATGAACAGTTTACTTTTTTTAAAACAATTTTTAATAAAAGGGCTGTTAAATTAACTAATATAAAATAATTTTTTATAATATTTCATAAAAATAAAATGTAAAATAAATCAAATTAATGCAATACACTTAGTATATTCATTAAATTTAGTAATTGATTAAATTGGCCCAAATAATACAAACATTTTTATTATTCTGTTAGACCTTAATGGCTAATACAGATGTGTATATATGCAAGTATTTTGTTTTACATTTAATATTTAATGTTCCAAAAATATGTTCTACATATTGTTCAGCATACTTTAAGAAATGTCTTCATTCCTTCTATCTTTCATTGTCACTTCTCGATGTGCCAAATTATCAGGATTTTCTCATTTTAAGAGAAATCCTTCAAGATGTACATAAAACGCTAATGAATCCATATCGTGAACATTGGCGATGGCCAGAAGTGACAGCAATTTTGCATGTGCAAAAACCGACTGCAAAAAACTCACTGCAAATCGTATTTCAGCACACTACAAATTGATTTTCTGGTATGGAATGAGTAGCTGAGGGAACTCAGATTTTATTTATGTTCTGCACTTTAAAAGGATTGCAACGGTACATATGTGCCCTTTATCAAAACGATTTGATACGAATGCATGCATCCTTAACTGTTATTGAACATTCTATCTGATTCCTGAGGAGCCATTTTTTCCACCTCTCTCTCAGACTCAAGAGGGAACCCATCCTCATCTGGGTTGCACCGAATGTTCATTTATAGCAGATATACGATGTTGCAGGGTACAGTGATGGTGATCAGAAGCGAAATGTAGTCCTAAGTCAATGTAGCATTCTGTTAACATTAACTACAGTCTAATTCATCTTTGAAGCTCCCATTCTTACTCCGGAATTTCATGGAACCACCCAAGGTGTTGATGAGAAACCGCTCCAAGCTGCACAGAGTGGCCTCCAATCGAAGAGAACACTATCCAGAGGCAAGCCTGGACGAAATGGGAAGATCTACGGAGGGGGGAGGGGCAGGAACAGTGGTCACTGGAACCTCAGGAGCATGTTTAACGAGAGAGAGAGAGAGAGAGAGGTAACACTGACATGAGGGATCTCTGCGATAAGAGACGACCCACCACACCACCATCAACAAACCTGAGTGAATGCGTGAAAGTGAGGGGACGACAGCATACAAATATCCCAGTTCACCTGCGCCTTTGCCTAAGAAAAAAATCTACTGATAAAAGGCTTAACTAAATAAATGTTTTTAACGTCGACTTGAACAGTAAGACTGTGTCTGAGTCTGAACACTTATTGGAAGGTTGTTCCATAACTGTGGGGATTTATAAGAAAGATCTGCCCCCTGCTTGTATCTTCATTATTTGAGGTACCAACAAATAGCCTGCACCTTTTGATCTAAGTAGGAATGGAGGATCATACTGGTACAGAAGTTCACTCAGAGAATGTGGCACGAGACCGTTAAGTGCTTTATACGTAGGTAGCAGTGTTGGGCAACGTTACTTTTAAAAGTAATGCATTACAATATTGAGTTACTCTCCATAAAAGTAACTAATTATGTTACTTAGTTACTTTTTATGGAAAGTAATGCGCTATATTACTTTTGCGTTACTTTTGCGTTACTTGTATCTTTTTCAGGCCTTACAGGTGTAACAGGTGTAATATAGATAATTGCCATTAAGAAATGTTATATTAGGGCAAAAGACATGTCAAACATTTAAAATGCTTAATAACTTCTGAGAACAATAAGATGATCGACTAAATTTTGACCACAAGCCTGAACACTTTCCAGTCGCACTTCTGTACACTGATTTTCAATCTGCCTTCCCCGTCAGGAATGTAACTATCGTTCGTGTATATAAGGTTAAGGGTGTGGGCTGCAAACCGGTGATGTGGAGGGAGAACATACCTTTCGCTGTCATCTCATAAAACTTGCAATTCCGTAAATATGACCTCGTCCTCGTGTACATCATTCTTTGCTTCATCATCAGCTTGAAACATTCTGAACGCTTTTACAAAGTTTGCGCTATTATCTGTGACTGTGGCAGTTTATCCTCCCACAAAGAGCAAATGAGCTGTGAATTTGCTCTCTATCTCCGCTGCGATGGCATCGTACATGTGTCTCCCACGGTAAACTTTTATTCTGAGCAGTCCATAGATCTGCAGTGGTGAAAAGTCGGCAAAAGTTTTCTATATTTCTGTCTCCATTTCCATATATGCAACATTGCATAATGTTGCATATATTTAAAATTATACACACACACACACACACACACACACACACACACACACACACACACACACACATCTGTACTGTGCTTTGCATGTGTGCATGTGAGTGCAGTGCTTTTATTTCCTGTTAATTTTGCTACTGTGCTAAATACAAATCTAGGATTATGCTTATTTTCTATGAGGGTGGAGAAATATGCTGATCTAGCCACACTAAGAGATTTTCTATAATTTAGGAGGCTGTCCTTTCATGCTATTTGAAATATTGTTAATTTTGTTTGATGCTATTTACGTTCTAATTTCTGAGTGGTCTGTTTAATGATCATTATACGCGCGTATGATTATTATACCACTGTGCTAATTTTTTCTCCTTGATCCTTTTGGTCATCTAGAGCAGGGTTGTCAAATTCAGGCCCGCGGGCCAAATCTGGTGTAATTAAAAGCGGCCGAGAAAGCACCTGACACGCTGAAGGGGGCCGAAGGGGGTGAGGCAGGTGGATTCCTGACAGATAAACATGTACTGTATGTATTTTTATAGCATGCCTTCATCAAACAAATCGCGGCAACGCTGTTGTGTAAAAAAAACCCTCAAAAACACGTGCATGCACATTCTCATTTATTAACGCACATCATGTACATAAAGAAATTTTAAGCACGTTAATATATTGCCGCCATTTTGATTTTTGTTTATCTCGATCATCGGTTACCTCGATACTTTTTGGCGACCCCCTAGGACATCGACATAACCGGGTTCCACTGTATATGGACTGTTTCCAGATGTATAGAGATGTGATCAATTTTAAAATTGTTTTACATTACATTTGCTCAGTGTAAACATTTACTATATTTTCTATGTTCGCTTGTGAATAAAATATGGGTTTCTAAATTTTGTAAATCATTGCATTCTGTATTTATTTACTTTTTATTCAGAAATATAACATTGGCAAGCCAAGCACTTCTAATAGGAGACTATCACAAGAAAAAATATTAAAATGTAAACGGACAACAAAAACTTTGCACTTTATATATTTAGGAACAGTGTGGACAGGCTTGGTTCTACATTGAAAATTTACTACTTCCACTTTCATGCACATTCTACTACATGCCATATAGTTTTATGGATTAAAAAAGTCTGGAGTAGTATACACATTTACTTTTTTTTTTTTAAGAGTCAAGTAGTCTGAAAATATTTTGAAAGTAAATTTTACTACATCGATTTTGAAGACAACTTTATATCTGTGCTTTTTCATCTTTGATTTTCCTATTAGTGGTCTAAATAATGTATACATTTCTGGTGAGTAGGCACTTGTTAGGAAAAGCTGACATAGTAAGTGGGGCACAGATGTGTATTCAAGGGGCTATGAGATAGGACCTCTATACAAAGCCAATGTCCTCCCCATCCCCCAACATTTACATTAGACTACAAATCATTTGGCCCCTTAGCTGGACAGATGGTCTTTTGATACAAGAAGATTGCTCACTGATAACACTCCTATTTCCCCATGATATCTGATTCCTACTTTCCCCATTCCTAATATTCCTTCTGTACCAAGTTTATCGCCAGACCCCCCCCTCAATAAAAAAGAAAAAAAAAGATTCTGATTTGCAACCACAACCAAAAATGCATGCCCAATCAATGAACTACGTTGCAATATATTTTTGTCTGCCTCCTTGTTGAACATCTCAACTTTAGTGCTGCTAGTTGATTGCTCAGTGAATCTTAGGGGATGCTTCTTATCCCATCTCTGCTGGAAAGGACACAAGGGGTAAGCCTCTCAGAGGTTTTACCCTCTATCCTCCGCTGCCTGACCTCATGCTTAAAGGGTGTCCGCTGGAGCTCTCTGTTGCCTGATGTGCGGGTGAGGACCCACTGTACTCTTTGTCTGCAATAAACCCCGACAGGGTGAACCAGGTTGGTGCTTTCCTTGCTTGTTTCTACTGTGCCAGTGAAAACTTCATCCCACATGACAAAAAGTTCTTTGATGTTTGAATGTCCTGTTTGGAAAGTGTTCTTGATTCCAAAACTCACTGTACATATTATTAGGAACACCTGCACAGTCATGATTATTTTCCGTAAATTCCGGACTATAAAGCGCACCGTTGTATAAGCCGAACACTGAACACTACACTGAAACTAATGAACTTTACACAGGCTTTACCGAAAGAGAGTGTCTGTTACACGGTGTAATGGGTGAAATATGTTGTGGCTCCTTAAAGACCAGAGCACCATTTTGGGAACAGCAAGTCACTGCATTCTACCGGTATTACTGCGTGTGTGTGTGTGTGAGACTGTGGATTATGTGCTCATTATTTTCTGAAGCTCATTTCTAAGTTTCTTTGACTAACCCATAACGCTGTTGCCAAGAAAAATAAAAAAGCATACGTTTTGGAAACCTGTCTGTGCTTATATCATTTGCAACTGGAGTTAGCGAGCTCTCCCTTCACCCTGACTCAACGCGCTACAACGGCTAGTTTCTAAACAGTAGTCGACCAAGAAATTCATTGTTCACTGTCTTCCTCCTTCCTTACACAACTATTTCTCTCTGGAGTTTATCTTTTTGCATCGTTGTGCATTTAAAAATCAACACCGGTGAAAGTTTTTCTCCCGAAGCCATGCAGCTCAGAACACAGTTGAGGTGCGTTTTTTCGTTTCGGTTCGGAAAATTTCATTAGTCTAATGTTATGTCGCTCAGTTTTTTAGCTAGAAGTTTGTGAAACCGGAAAAACCCAGGATAAAATCCATTTTAGCCGCGGGGTTCAAAACGTGGGAAAAAAGTATCGGCGTATAGTCCGAAAAATACAGTAGTCATTCGTTCATAATTCAGCAGCACAGTGCAAAAATCATGCAGATGCTGGTTAAGAGCTTCAGTTAATGTTCAGAATTACAATAATGTCAATGTAATTATCAGAATAGGGGAAATTGTGATCTGTGGCTTTAACTGTTGCATGGTTGCTGGTACCAGGTGGGCTATTGGGGTACCAGATGGGGTATTTCAGAAACTGCTGGTATTATTGGATTTTCACAACAAATAAACATTCTGTGAAGGAAAGGTTTGCAGGATAAAACAGCTTATTGAGAGAGATCAGAGGATAATGACCAAACTGGTTGTAGCTGACTAAAGGCAGGATTCTCAAATATGCACACTTTGTCTTAGCACACACAACACTTCCTAGCTTGAGGGCAATCGGCTACAAAAGCAGAATACCACAAGAATTTGTACTCTTGTCAACCAAGAATGTTATTATATCATGCGCAGAGACTTAACAAAATTAAATATTTAAAGATGTGAAAAGGCCGGCTACAACCCCCCAACCGCCTTTAAATTTTATCTGCCCAGTTTGGGTGCGTTTGATATATCCTGTTCTTAGCTTACATGAGTAGAACTCATTGGGGTGTTCTGCTATTGTAGCTGTTATAGCAATGTTTGGTGCATGATGAGATGCTTTTCTGTAATAAGTGATAATTCAAGTTATAATATCCATCCTTTCATCTTAGACCAGTTTAGTTATTACCCTCTGATCTCTTGTCAACAATAAATTTCCCACAGACCTATTGCTAAGTCAAAAATGTTTTTTTCACCATTCATCGTGAACTCAGGAGTTATGTGTAAACAGAGCAGCAGTGTGTAAAATTCTAAGTTTAGTCCTTCTGGAATCAATATCCATGTCACAATCAAAATCACAGTAATCCTTCTGATTTATTTTCATAGTGATGTTTGATGTTAATATTAACAGAAGTTCTTGTCTTATCTGCATAATTTAATTGTATCGTGCTACTGCCACATTATTGTCAACTGCATTAGAAAACTGCATGAATGTACAGGTGTTTATAGGTAAAATGAATAGTTGGTGTGCATCCAACATAGCATAAATGCTTAGCATTATTTTCTGGACCTATTACCCAGCCAACATGTCCATGTGGGACCACATGGGTTTTATCTGGGTTATATGGGCATCACGTGGGCATGGGGTCAGAGTGGGCACTTTGATGGGCTGAATGTGGGCCCCAGTTTAGTCAGGTTTGTGGGCCCCAGTTAGGTTGCCCATCTTGTTTATTTGAGGGCCACATTTGGGCTATATTTAGCACAATTTTGATAAAAGAAATCTATCATTCAATTTATCATTTGATGATGAATTCAATTGATATGTTTTTTGTGTGTTTTATAAGATCAATAAATTAACAAAAAAATTATATATTAACAATAACATAGTATGACCTTTAGTCAAAAAAAAAAGAATCGGTTGTGCAGATCACAGCGCCTCCCATTGGCTCCTGTGCTCCCACCTTCTCATTCTGAAGAAACTCACTACCACTAGAGCACCTGTCCTGACCTGGATAACCTGACATCTCTGTCACGGTAAGAAATTATCTTTTGTTTTAAATTAATCAAATTTTACTATTGCTTTCATTTAATGTATACTGCTGAAATATTTGTGGTAATTAAAGTTACAGGCACGATATAACGACGGTAAGTTTGAACTGGTTTACCTCAGAGATAAACACCTGTGGAAAACTGAACATTCTTACCGATTAGCAGAAAACTAGGAAATTGTCTACTAAAATGTGGAAATAACGACTTTTCAAACCATTTTCACACGTGTTTTCTCTATATAGTGTCCTCATGATAACAGGAGGGTGAAACAGTAAAAGCACTGTGGACTAATCTCTTCCTCTTTACTGTACTACCTTTATAACATGTGTATATACAATACACATTGAAAAGCTCTGAGGAGATTGTGACATTACTTAACATTATTTTAATGAAATAGGTAGAGGTGATTAAAAACGTTCATATTTATATCATTTCTAAACATCACTTTAAGAATCACTTTCACTGTATTTTTATGTCAAGCACACTTCGGTTTGTGCAGTCAAGTCGAACACTTGCTGTGTTAGCTCCACTAAGGCTTTTGAAGACAAAACATCGTTATAAGTAACTTAAACTAATGTTGCAATGGTCAGTTCAAATTCACGGTCCAAAGTGAACCAGTACAAATTTATTAATCGATCTGTGTTCAAGTCCCCACTAATTATTCTAAACATTAATCACAACAAAGCCTGAAATTCACCATATTGATGCATTTAACTTTTTGCATGGTATTGTGTAATTTTAACATAATTTACTCAGATCAGATAATAGTTTGAAAAATGATGGATTAGAAGGTGCTTATAATTGTGATTTTTTCGTCTTTTATTTTTGACTGATAGTCTTATGCTCATGTAACTTGCATGTATACAAACAATGGATTGTGCCCTGGTTGATGCGGTAGTATGCTCTACTTTATATACATTTTTGTGCTTTACAGGGAGCCTGAAGCATAACCATTTGCTGAAAACTGTCAGTAAGAAAGAGCTGGAGAAAACGCTTGGTGAATGGTTCACTAATGCAAAAGACAGAGAAAGCAACCGTGCTTTGAAAGCCCAGTGGGACCATGATCGAAAGGGCAGTACAGCCGGAAGTGTAAGTCATATAACCTATAGCTAGGTCTACACAAATAATAATATTTTATCCCAATCACTGTTTTTGCCTCTGTTTAATTAAGGAAATACTCCACCCTGAAATGAAAAAAATATCTTATAAATTACTTATCCTCATGGCATCCTACACGGTGGCTGAGAGAGCTCAACATGCTGCAACTGAAGAAAACACATGCAAATAGAAAAAAACACCAACAACTTCATCAGTTTGACAACACATGTGCTGCAAACCCCCACAATGCAACCAAACACAGAATCACACTGCAAATCCTCACAACACAACCAAACACAGAATCACACTGCAAATCCTCACAACACAACCAAACACAGAAACACGCTGCAAATCCTCACAACAAAACCAAATAGCACAGATCACAAAATAAATGTTTCAAGGGGACCACAACAAGTGACAAACCCGTCTGGGGATGCTTATTGTTCAATATCTATTTGTCAGTGGTGTGTCAATGACCAGAAAGTTCAGTTTTGTTTGTTTATTTTATCATTGTTTGTTTATGATTCCTTTGCCTTTTGGATATTATTATCCTAAATAATCTGATGAAATACACAATTAACTGTAAAACGTTATGTTAACTGGCAAAGCCAAGGAATCATGATCAGGATGTTAAACAAAAACTCACCTTTCAGATCAACACCACCACTGATGAATAGACACTGAACAACAAGCAGTCCCAGGGTCGTCACTTGTTGGTGTCCCCATGAAACATTTATTTTGTGGTCTGTGCAATTTGCAGTGCAGATTAATTGGTTGTGTTGTGAGGATTTGCAGGACGTTTCTGTATTTAGTTGCATTGTGAGGATTTGCAGCACGTGTTGTTTAACTGATAAAGAGTTTTCTTGATTTGCTGATGTTTTTCTCTATTTGCATATGTTTTCTTCAGTTGCAGTGCGTTGAACTTTCTGGGCCACCGTGATCCTAGGTGTGACTTACATTAGGTCAGACTTTCAGCTGATTAGAATCATTGTTCAATCACTGGCTTTTGGCAATGGCCAAATATTCGTTTAAGAGTCAAGTTCAGACGCAAGGTTGATCTTTTAATTGTCCCCTGGTATAAGTTATTACTGTGCGAGGCAGAGGTAGGAACAATTCACTGATGAGATTCTAGGATATGTCTTAATTATATTGATACAAGTTTTTTTAGATGCTGCTGTGAATGGTAGTATTTTAAAATGTACTAAATTGCCTTTTCTGTCTTCTCTTTCTTTACTGTTTTGTAGGTGTGCAGCCAAGTAATCTGCATAGACCCACCAGTGAACTATTCTACTTTAGTAATTCTGTTATTCCTGTTTCCTGTTTTTTTTACTGGAATTAATTTAAATTAAATGTGATTTACACATTCTGAGCTGAAGTCATTTATTTTTGACAGGTAAAATACCCGACCATGTAATTTTAAACATATAGCAACACATAAAATCAACTAATATTAGTTCTTTGTTTGGTCAGGCACAGTTTTACATTGTAACTGAGGTTTGAAATGGTTTGACAGTGGATTTTCCATAGTAAGATTAAGTACACATTAAGTTCACCCACAGAAATCAATCATGAAATTAATAAATAGGACCCAATTCTCACCCACTGTGGTCCCATAACAACCCCATAAAGGGGCCATTTGTGGGTTGACCCATGATTAAGTCATGTGGACCTTATAAGGGTCCTTTTTGTAGCCCACTTTGGCCCCATTTTTAACACCTATTTGGGACCCAAATGGGCCCATATAAAGAACACCTATACAGGCCCCACTTAGAGCCCACCATGGACCCATCAGTGGCCCCTTTGGGCTAACACACACACTTTGGCCCCATTTTTAACACCCATTTGGGACCCAAATGGGCCCATATAAAGAACACCTATACAGGCCCCACTTAGAGCCAACCATGGACCCATCAGTGGCCCCTTTGGGCTAACACACATGGGCCCATTTAAAGAACACCTATACAGGCCCCACTTAGCAAAGATAGCAAAGATCTATGTGGAGCCAATGGACAAATTTCTCTGGGCCCCATTTGGGTTTCCTATGCAGGGCCCAAGTGACAGCCCATCAAAAACCCACATGGGGCCCACATGGAAATGTTGGCTGGGTAGATGCTTAGCAAAGATCTTGGAATAGAGAAGATCCAGGCTGTGAACATACACAGAACTCTATAACTCTATAACTATGGTTATAGCATGATTGTAAATGTCAAAAATGCTAATATAATGGCTATATTTAATTTGTTTGTTTATCCTTGAAATCAGTTTCTCAGATCAGGCCCATTGTCAATATTAAGCAATGTCCACTGTGCAAAAGGGCCTTAACCTGTCATCACAAAAAATATATAAATTTAGATATGGGTTCAGATCAGAATGCTTTAGAAGCCCAGCGGCATAATTTCAAGAGGCTGAGCTTTTTTCTCTACTGCCTTGCTTTATGTGTGTAACCGGTGACTCGCGACGCCAAACTTTACATGCAGCCGGCGACACCGGTGGAATAACTGGACTCTGCGTTGTGACTTTACTGAATCAGATACAGGACAGCAGGCTTTGATTCTTCTCCAGGAGCATTTTTATTTCTGACACATGAAACAAATAAGCAGCCTCTTTAGATGGAAATGCCCTTTTCATTCTCTTCCACAAGATAACATTACAAAAGGGCATTTCCATCTAAAGAGGCTGCTTATTTGTTTCATGTGTCAGAAATAAAATGCTCCTGGAGAAGAATCAAAGCCTGCTGTCCTGTATCTGATTCAGTAAAGTCACAACGCAGAGTCCAGTTATTCCACCGTGTCGCCGCTGCATGTAAAGTTTGGCGTCGCGAGTCACCGGTTACACGTGGTGCCGTGAACCCTTCGGATTTCACGCGATCGGCTGCTTATCGATCGCCGGAGCTGCTGCTTTGGCGGACTACAGGTGAACTGCGCATTGATTCACGTACATTTGGGGTGTGTTTCAACAATCGCGGTGACTTCAGCTCGTTCGTCTCGTCACCCGTTTTCGTCTCGTCTTCTGTCTACTACTTAGTGCCCTTAAGACTGTATTGAACGAACGCTGCTTCACGTGAGGTGAGATTACACGTTTGGGGACTTTATATGTGCAGTTTTCTACTTTATTATTTGTGAGTTTATTACATATGTGAAGCATTTGTTTATTTTCTAAGTTTGTTGTTTTGATGCTCTATTTACTTTCTTAACTGCAGATTTTCATTTTACTGTGTTTTCTGGTTATGCTGGAAAATGTTTGAAGACACAATGAGTCAGGATAATTTTAGCCCCGTGAAACGACCTAATGCTGTGTTTTCAGTAGGTAGGGGTAGTGGGGTTGCTGAATATTGTGCTAAGACAGTATCTGAAACTTCACCCAGATGTTTTGGGAGGGGTCGAGTAGTCTTTAATTCAGATATTGACAATGTACACATGCCTGATTCAGCTATTGGTGCTTCTGTGAGCCCAACTGCCTGTTCTACCCCATTTACACGACCAAATGCTGATACTATCGCTCCTGAGTCTTTAGGGAGTATTATTTCTGATTTGGCACAGAAAATTGGTGAGAGCATTTCAGCCAATCTCAGTTTAGCACAACAGCACAGCCAAGAGCAGTCAAAGTCATGTGTGCAGTGTTCAAATGAATGTGTTGATGCTTCTAAATTGAAAGTCATTATCCAACATGATGTCACACCTCCCCCATTCTTTAGAGGTGATCGAAGTGATTTGTTTACTGTGCATGAATGGGAAGACATGATGTACAGTTATTTGAACAGTAAGAAATGCACTGATGACGCTGAGGCCTATGATTTAATTTTGGGTAGATTAGCAGGGAAAGCAAGGGATATAGTCAAAGTGTCTTTGCGCAGTGCCCCAGGGCGAACCACTACAGTGCCCTCTAGCACAATTTTTGATATTCTGAAGCGCAACTTCAGTGAGTTGATGTATTCAAACATGCCTATGGCTGACTTTTATAACACCCTTCCTAAGGCAAATGAGAGTCCAATGGACTACTGGATACGGCTTAATAAGGCTATCGATGTGGCTGATGAGTGCTTACGTAGGCGCAACAAGTGCGTTGAGGACCCTGCGGCTGAAGCTGTTATGATGTTTGTCTCTCACTGTCCGGATCCTAGTCTTGCTTTGTCTCTTCAGTTCAAACCTGCTGAACAATGGAGTGCTACCGAGATACAGGAGCGTTTGGACTGCCATCGCAGGAACATGAAAAGAGATTCCGCTAGGAGCCCTCGCTACACACCTGGGTCTGCTTGCCATCAGAACACTGTGACTGTATGTGACGATCCTATACCTAGTTCCACCAAACAGCCTGAACTCTCATCCGGCAGTCACAATATTCAGACGCTCAGCTCAATCCCAACGCTGCTCCTTTCTCTCCCAATACTAATGTGCAGCATCTGGTTGGTATGATGGATAAAGTCCTATCATTATGCACTGCTTCACTGTCATTGTCTAACACTGCATGTCCCAACAGATCCTCAGATTTTAAGTCCAACGTGAGCCAGGCATGTAGAGTGTGTCAGTCCAAAGAGCACACCACATATACTCACTGTATGCGTCAGAGACTTTGTCGTAACTGCCTCAAGCCTGGACACTTTAAGAGTAGTTGCCCCATGGCAGCGAACCTAGAACAACCTTCTCCTAGCACTCAGTTAAACTAGAAAGCCCATGCATGGAGGGGTTAGCATGGGCAGTGGCATATTTCCTGAAAGCCGAGTCAGACCCACAAGAGATTTTTGTAAATAGTTGCAAACTGCTGCCTCCCAATAAAACAGTGCTGTTTGTAGGTTCTCAGAAAATTGATGGAGCAAGTGATCTGTTCTATGCTCCTGTGACTGTTCATGGCTTGTCGGTACTGAATGGCTTGCTAGATTCTGGTAGTATGGCTTGCACTCTAAGTTCAGAAGGTGAATCCAAGTTACGTACTGATGGTGTCCTCCCACAACCTTCAGTAATTCCAGATAATGTGGTCTTAGTTGGCTGCGGCCTTACTACCAAGTCAAGTGTGCTTATGACCTGAAATCAAAGTTTACGATTTTGAATTCACTGTACCTACCTTAGTAGTGCCTGGTCAGAAGGACGAATTCATTATCGGCAGTAATGTCATCAAATGCATGCTTCAAAAGATGAAAGCTGAAAAGAAGTACTGGGAGCTCATCTCCTGCCAAAACAGTAACTCAGAGTGTGAAGAGTTTCTTGAGCTGTTGACTGGTACTTCCGTTGGTCTGGTTCCACTCAACCCGATAAACTTGGATCAGTGAAGCTTTGTCAGGCAGTCACTTTACTTCCAAAGTGTGAGCACCTTGTATGGGGAAAGTTACCAGCAAACACACCTATTTCACCGGTAGCACCGTCATCATTGAACCCACTACTTCACGTTCAGCACCTCGCAATGTTCTTGTTGGACGAGTGGTGTCTCCGATGTGGGGTGATCGTTGGGTCCCGATGAAGATTTTAAATACTACCCAGTCTCCAATTACTCTGAGGCGTAATACAAAGCTGGCTGACGTTTCTCCTTGTTTGGCAGTAGAGGATGTTACCATTGCACAAGGTGTGTGCAGACCTCTTGATACAACTGATTCAGCTTTGCCCAAACCAGTTCCACCCATTGACCCTGAGCAGCTTCTGCACAAGTATGGGTTGAATGATATTGATATTGATGGATGCAAGGTTTCAGAGTCATGGAAGAAGGAGCTGACAAATCTCATCGTGTCTTACCGCGATGTTTTCTCCAGAGGCAGACTTGATTGTGGAGAAGCATCAGACTTTGTCCACAGAATTCATTTGTGTGATGATCGTCCGTTTCGCTTACCTTACCGCCGAATCCCTCCGCCCATTACCAGAAGTTGAGAGAGGCCCTATCTGAAATGGAAGAGAAAGGCATTATTAGCAAATCCATCAGCGAATACGCATCTCCTCTGGTCATGGTCTGGAAGAAGGATGGATCTCTTAGAATCTGTACCGACTTTCGCTGGCTTAACGCAAAGACGATCAAGGACGCCATCCTTTGCCCCATCAGGCGGATTGCCTGGCTGCTCTTGGTGGAAATTTTCTCTTCAGCTCTGTAGATTTAACATCAGGATTTTACAACATCCCGCTTCATGTGGCTGACCGACATTACACAGCATTCACAACGCCCATGGGGTTATATGAATATAACCGTCTCCCTCAGGGTCTGTGTAACAGTCCGGCATCCTTTATGCGGATGATGCTTAGCATTTTGGAGATCTTAATTTTCAAGTTTGCTTTGCTATCTTGACGATTTACTGATTTTTGCCCGTTCTGAGCTGGAGGCCTTGCAGCGCTTGGAAGTGGTATTTTCGCGGTTGAGGGCTAGTAATTTGAAGCTGTCCCAGAAAAGTGTCACTTTCTCAGACGCTCAATCAAGTTTTTGGGCCATGTAATCAGTGGTTCTGGAATTTCCGTGACGAAGACAAGGTGGCAATCATTTCCGCCTTTCAGAAAAAGGATCTGATGAAAGATGATGGCTTAACACCTTCGCAGAAGAAAGTGAGATCATTTCTGGGCATGGTCCTCTATTACCAAAGCTTCATTCCTGGGTGTTCAAGGATCGCAAAACCATTGTTCAATCTGACGGCTGGTCAAAACGGACTGTGAAAGGTGTAAGTGGTCCGAATCGATCTGGCACTTACCGTGTGCTGTCTCCCAAGATTGGACTCCTGCCTGTGATGCCGCCTTTGGAGTTAAAAGATCTCTTGTTGAAAGTGTGGTGCTTGCTCACCCTGACTTTGAGCGCCATTCATTCTTTGCACTGATGCGTCTCTAGACGGCTTGGGCGCAGTACTTTCTCAAGTTCCCACTGGTGAGGATAAAGCGCGTCCAATAGCCTTTGCCAGCAAGTCTTTGAGCCGCAGCCAAGCCAATTACCCCGCGCATAGGCTAGAATTTTTGGCGCTCAAATGGTCCATATGTGACAAGTTCAGCCACTGGCTTAAAGGTCACGAGTTCACTGTATGGACTGATAACAACCCGCTTACATACATCATGACGAAACCTAAACTGGATGCATGCGAGCAGCGCTGGGTTTCGAAACTGGCCCCGTACAACTTCCAGATCAAGTACGTCCCGGGAAGGTTAAATGTAGTGGCGGATGCGCTCAGTCGTGACCCGCTCAGAAGCCAGTGAGCCAACGACTCCTGTCCGAGCCTTACTCTGAATTGCTGAAACATGTGCACAATGTGCAGGATGATTCTGTGCAGAATGCATTTCATCTTACATGCCAGCCACAGATCCTTGACACCGGGTTCAATCAGAGCTCTGAAAAGGACATCTCCATGGCTGCTGAGGATGTGTCTTCCATCTTGTCGTCTTGTGGTGATTGGGATTTAGGGGCTGTATCCAGAGCAACGTCTTTGGCCGATCACTTGAGTTCATTGGTTCCTGACTGCCACGACAACATTCATGCCTTTTCGTTGCCTGAACTGCAGATTCAGCAGCATGAAGACAAGGTTATTTCAAGGGTAGCCTTCTATGTTAGTAGGAAACGCAGACCTTCCAGGCGTGAGCGTATGAGTGAGGATTTGCGTGTTCTGAGATTCTTGAGACAGTGGGACAAACTCTTTTTGCTTAATGACATCCTGTACAGAGCCGTCAAAGATCCCTGTACTAAGAGAAAGAAGTTTCAGTTTGCCATGCCTGATTCCCTGAAACAACAAGCTCTTGCTGGTGTTCATGACCTGGCCGGTCACCAAGGTCAACCACGTACCCTGTCTTTAGTCCGCCAGAGGTTCTATTGGCCTGGCATGGAACGAGATGTACGTGATTATGTCAAGACTTGTACCCGCTGTGTCCTAAGTAAGACTCCAGAGCCGGCAGCCAGAGCACCATTGAGAGTATCAAAACCTTTGCCCCATTGGAGCTTGTTTGTATTGATTTCTGGGCCGCTGAAGACAGGCACAATAAATCGGTGGATGTCTTGGTAATCACGGATCATTTCACCAAGCTAGCTCACGCTTTTCCTTGTCGGAACCAATCTGCAAAGAGCGTTGCCAAGAAACTCTGGGATGGCTTCTTCTGCATTTATGGCTTTCCCAACGTATTCATTCCGACCAGGAGCCAATTTTGAGAGTGAGCTGATAGCGGAGCTCCTTCATCTTGCCGGTGTGGACAAGTCACGAACTTCCCCGTACCATCCAATGGGGAATGGTGGCGCTGAGAGGTTTAACAGAACATTGGGGAGCATGCTGAGATCCCTTCCTCCTGAATCAAAACAGAAGTGGCCACAGTTAGTGCAAACGATGACATTTGTATATAACTGTACTACCCATGAGACAACTGGATTTGCTCCGTTTTATTTGATGTTCGGAGGGTGCCGAGATTACCTGTTGACCTGATGTTTCAAGTGTCCTTCGTGATGAGTCTACCTGTAATTACCATGATTATGTCCAATCTCTTGTCGGAGATCTACAGTCTGCTATGGTGCTGGCTCAAAAGAACTCTACTGCAGAACAAAAACATCAATCTGATCAATACAATAAGAGAGTTAAAGGTCTTCCCTTGTCAGTTGGTGATCAGGTCCTCCTTGCTAACAAAGGCTGCAGAGGGAAAAGAAAGCTTGCCGATAAGTGGGAGCCCACCATGTATTCTGTTGTCTCCTCCAACCCGACCCTGCACATCTATAAAATCCGTGACAGATCTGGTCGTGAGAGTGGTGCATCGAAATCTGTTGTTACCAGTTAATTTTCTCCCTATGCCGACTGCTGATTTTGAATCTTCTGTTTGTGGAAGTGTTTGTGTTGATCATTGTTCCACTCCTTCTCAATCTGTATGTGGTCTGGTTGAGTCTACAATACCATTAACTGATGATTTGTCACATGTGGAGTCTCTCTGTCATCTCTCACATGGCTGTTTGTGATGATGATCCTGTTGCTACATGGGTCTCATCTCATTGCTCTCAACCTATTTCTGAAGCATGTGATGATGTATCAGTTGTTAACTTTGACACTGTAACTGATGCCTCTTTCTCTAATGTTCCTGTTTCCAATGAATTACATGACCCAGTGGTTCACCCTGATACTGCCAATCATTATTTTACCAGGTTTGGTAGGGTAATTAGACCCGTTCGCAGATTAATTGAGTCCATGGTTCAATTGGAAACCATACTTGGTATGGAGCCTGGATCTCCTGTTATTCATGTTTAGGTCTGTATTTTCATTGCGTTGCCTATGATGATGATGTTTACTATATGTTATGTTTAAAACTATATGTTTAAGCAAATGGTCTGAGTGTTTCAAAGTGTAATGGGCACTTTGTCTATGCCTACAACATGTGTGGAGGTTTGGCCAATCTCTTTCACGTTTGTATCCTATGGTTGGGTAACTTTCACGTTGATGTCTGCATTTTTTTTCCTGTCATGTAGGCCGAGTGATTCTTATGACCAGTGCTTTGTGTTTACCTTCATATTTTGTGTAAATTCTGGGGTGAGTGTAACAGGTATAGAAAATACACTGTTAAATATAAGAATTCACACAAAATTGTATTTATCTCATATGGTTACCTGATGTAAAATGAGCGCTTCCCTTTAAGAGTTGTGATGCCACATGTGATTTAACTTCCTCTGCTGCTCCTCCTCTTCCCTTTTGTAATGTTATCTTGTGGAAGAGGTAGGTTTTCTTTAGTCTCCTGATATTTCATTTATTTTTAATCTTTTGAACTTATATTTTCACTTACATTTATTTTGTATAATGTTATTTTACTTATCTGTGTGGTTAATCGTGTCATCTTATACTTTTGAGTAATAATCTTATCTTTAAGTGTGTGGAAGTAAGAGCACATGGTGATAAATGTACAACGTGTGTATTTTAGAATGAAAAGGGCATTTCCATCTAAAGAGGCTGCTTATTTGTTTCATGTGTCAGGTATGTTTGTTGTATTTTTATTTTTTTTGTTTCCCTTTTTGTAATGTTATCTTGTGGAAGAGAATGAAAAGGGCATTTCCATCTAAAGAGGCTGCTTATTTGTTTCATGTGTCAGAAATAAAAATGCTCCTGGAGAAGAATCAAAGCCTGCTGTCCTGTATCTGATTCAGTAAAGTCACAACGCAGAGTCCAGTTATTCCACCGGTGTCGCCGGCTGCATGTAAAGTTTGGCGTCGCGAGTCACCGGTTACATGTGCCTTCCTTCTTTTTCTTTGTGGAAACATCTACTGGCCGGTGCTGTTGCTGGCTTTCTAGGCAAGCCAACTGTTGAGAGTTCAGGCTACATAGATGTTTCCTATACAGTTTTTGTTACGTGTGACAAAACAGCAAGTTACTCTTGCCTAAAAAACATATTTGGAATGACAAGTACATTAAATTGTCCATGGCCAAAATGGGCTTGCAGAATCTCAGTATGGGTAGTAAAAAAATAGCTGTTTACATGAAAACTAGTATGGTTTTCATAGTGAGTAATTCTAAATTATATTTGAAATTTTAGCGATATTCACTGTTTTAATGTGTACTTTCTGGATTTGTTTTGTGCAGCAGCTCTCTCACTTATGAAAATATATATATATTTTTTTGGGTTATGCAGTCTGTGGCCTGTTATGCAGGCTGTATGCAGTCTGTATTAACTCATTGGAGGCATGCAGACAGCTCCCACTCCACGCCCAGGCTGCATTAGCCACAAAACCTCTGTGACTGGAGAGGCAATGTAGTTGCTAAGCAAAGCTGATTTTTCTGAGCTAAATAGGAACTCAATGCTTCCTGGCTGGTGGGGTGAGGAGAGAAAAAACAGTTTCTTCCCTTTGCCTTATTCTTACTTGCACACTCTTTACAGATCTCTCCAGTCTTCACTACTTTCGCTTTTGTTTCTGATCTTTTAAAGAGACACTGACATGCAGTCTCTGAAGTACACACTCTAACATGTTCAGTTTTCAAATGTTCTTCACGCAGTGAATTTGTTACTCAGGAATTATTTAGCAAAGGCTTGCAAAAACAAGAGAAACTGCATAAAAATGTCTGACCTACAGCTCATATTTTCTTCCTGTCTGAATGTAATCAGTTTATTTCTAAAAGAACTGTAGTGAAGGTTTTCTGCCTAAAAAATAACCTTTCAAAGCATCTGAGGTTGAAGGATGATGCACTCCTACAACTTCAGACAGCTGGCAAAACTTACATACTTGCCATGGCAGTCCACCACAACATGGGGTTTTAGAGTACACTCAGCAAAATGGCTGTCAAAAACAGACGCAACCTGCCATAGGGCATCTGTTCTGATATCATGTAGATTAAAAGTGATTGATCATGTAAATTATTATGATGATAAATACCATTATTTTTTTCCTTTTAGAATTACAATTGGTTTCATATAATAACTAGTGGTCTAATTGTTAATATTGTTATATGGTTTATTGGGATAATAAGTAAACAAGTAAACAAGTTATTTGATAATAAAAGGGAAAAATGGTTAGAGGGGTTCTCTTTCATCATCTCGTGTTCGAGATCCACCTATGGGAAGGGCATCCGTACCTGACCTCTGCAGAAGCATCCAATTGCACCAAGTCTGGCTTGACAGACAGTAGCGTGTGCCCAATGGCAGGTAAGGCAATGCCCCTTACCCGAGTGCATAGAGCACCTGCACGCGTTACCTCTCCTAAGTTAACATTCGCTTCTCGCGACTTCTGCTATCCTACCTCACAGCTCCCTGGTTCTTGGACTGTACTTTTTTTTTGTCTTTAGGAGGACATATCGTCTGATCAGCCTCTGCCGGACGTGCCCGCCCTCAGCCAGGTTAGCTTCATGAGCAGCCCACGCTTGCATTCCTTTTTCTATAGGCTGCCCGCCTGCTTTTTATTAATTTTTTTGTACCTTTTTTTTCATGACGCTTTCTAAAGCGGCACCGGCTACACCGCTGGACAACTGTACTTTTTTTTTGTCTTTAGGAGGACATATCGTCTGATCAGCCTCTGCCGGACGTGCCCGTCCTCAGCCAGGTTAGCTTCGCGAGCAGCCCACGCTTGCATTCCTTTTTTCTATAGGCTGCCCGCCTGCTTTTTATTAATTTTTGTACCTTTTTTTCATGACGCTTTCTAAAGCGGCACCGGCTACACCGCTGGACAACTGTACTTTTTTTTTGTCTTTAGGAGGACATATCGTCTGATCAGCCTCTGCCGGACGTGCCCGTCCTCAGCCAGGTTAGCTTCGCGAGCAGCCCACGCTTGCATTCCTTTTTTCTATAGGCTGCCCGCCTGCTTTTTATTATTTTTTTTGTACCTTTTTTTTCATGACGCTTTCTAAAGCGGCACCGGCTACACCGCTGGACAACCTATTGCGGGCCTGCCCGACCGCATGCGGCTCACTCATTGCCGCAAGGGATTCCCATCACTTCTGTGTTGTCTGCATGGGTCTCGGAGAACTGTAGCCGTTGCCTGGCGCTCCCGAAAAAGCTCCTGCCTCGCAGACTCAAAACGGCCGACTCGGAGGGGGAAAAAGGCGACGCCGCTGCGCACCCGGGGGCCTCCCGCGGTGCGACTTCCTCTTGCTGGATCTTTGTGAACATGCTGCTGCATTAAATGGCCAGCTCTCCTAAATGCTTCGGATCAGGAGAGATGTATATGACAGCAAGCTTCTGGGACCCCCTACCGGCCCGAGAAAGCAGCTTCTTCCCGTCCTCCCTGCATGTGCGAAACACATGAGATATTGCTGGGGAGATCTGCTCGATCTGAAACACGGTCTTGCGGGGCTTGAAGTTAAGGATATGGCGAGTCTCGGCATGGGCGATCCCCCCGTTATCGAGCCTTTCATCGCCAGACACCTCAACCCATCTCAGGGCGGGCTGCTCGGCCCACCCATGCCCGTCCTCCCAGGTAAAATGGATCGCTTCTCGATTCATCAGGCATCGTATAAAACCTCAGCTCTTTCTATTTGAGCTCTCAATGTCTCCTTGCTGTTGTCCACGTATCAGGCCGAACTCCTGCTTGATTTGGGTCAACAACTGGAGAAAGGGTCACCATCGCCCATTCCCTGGAAGGAGGTCATCACTGTCAATGACCTTGTTCTCCGTAATGCCCGTCAAGCTGTCCAAGCGAGCGGGCGTTCTATGGCTTTATCGGTGGTCGGAGAACGTGCGCTGTGGCTCAATCTATCCGGTCTCCCTGATAATGAGGAACATCGCATCGCAGAAGCGCCGGTTGAACCTGGGCAAGCTCTTTTTGGCCCAGCTGTTGCGCTGATGCAGCAACGATGCGATGATAAAAAGCAGGAGGACAAGGCGTTCAAATTGTGTCTTCCTAGGAAGCCGGCACAGCATCAGACGCCATCTATGCGGCCATCTAACACTTCTGCTGCGGGACGTCATCCCCACTACACTGGCAGAAATTACAAACCCCGCGGGAAATCACCGGCTCAGCAGAGCGGGCCACCTCCCTGCTAGGCCCTGGGGTAAGATGTCATTCGCCGCAGCCGCGGTGAGGAAACCCCCCAACCCCGCTCCTTCTGGTCCTAAACAAAAGTGGCCGACCTGATGGGCGGCCAGCCCTCTGGACACCTGTTCTTCCCTCCAAGTTCGCCCGTCCAAAAGACGGAGGTTCTCTTTTAGCGAGGTCAGCCGCCCTCGCCGCCGAGGGTCATTCTCTGTTTCGCACAGGCTTCACTGTTTCCCGTGTCGTCCAAAGTGCGTTTCCCTGTTCCAGTGAGGAAAGATGTGAGATTAAGTGCAGAAGCAGCGTCACCAAACACTTCCCTTCACTCTCCTCTCACAAATTTAATTAATGTTACGACCCCAGTTTTTCACAAAAAAACACAAAAACATCATTAAATCTATCGAATCGAATTAATTCATTTCTGGGCTGATCTTTTCCCCAGATCCCTGCATGTCATCTCTAGTTTGGCCACTAGATGGCGCCATTGCACCATTAATGAGCGATCCGGCCGGATCGGCTCTCGGCATTCTGCTGGGCTGTTTGGGGACGCTCGGGAGTCATGTGACAGGCTAGCTGTCTGTCTCACCCCCCGCCTGGGTGATGCATACAGTCACAAGGGGTTACAGACTTCAGTTTGCCAAAACACCCCCGTAGTTCAACGGGGTGGTATGGTCCCATACGGACGAAAGCTCCGCTCACATTCTGAAAGATGAAATCTCATCTCTTCTCGAGAAGAGAGCGATTCGAGTTGTATCCCCGCATCTAAGCAATCAGGGTTTTTACTCTCGCTATTTCCTGGTCCCGAAAAAAGACGGTTCTCTCCGTTTTATTCTGGATCTCAGAGTGTTGAACAAACATTTAAGGAAATAAAATTTCAGAATGTTATCACATTGCTCTCTCATACGTTCATTAAAGCAGAATGATTGGTTTTGCTCAATCGATCTGAGCGATGCTTTTTTCCATATAAGCATCTATCCTCCGCACATGAAATTCCTTCGTTTCGCCTACCAAGCCGTGTGTTACAAATTCACGGCCCTTCCGTTCAGTTTTGTTTTGGGTCCGAGGACGTTCTGTCTGTGTGTGGAGGCGGGGCTTGCGCTGGTGAGAACAGCGGGTCTCAGGATCCTCACATACATAGACGATTGGCTTATTATAGCCGATTCGAGAGAGAAAGTGATTCAAAACACTGCCCGTGTGCTCTCACACATCGCTGTAAACAAGAGCAATTTCACTCCCGCTCAGGAGGTCATATTCTTGGGTCTCGCGTCCCGGGCGTTTTAAACAGGGGCGCAGACATTCTGGGTTTTTTGCAGGACCTTATCGATCGTGGCAGAACCTTTTCGACGATTTAGGTCTATTTAGCGGCTATCGCTGGGTGTCACGTCGGGTTCGGCGACACTACGGTGGGACAGAACCACCTTATCCGTAGATTTATGAAGGGCGCGTGCTGCCCCATCCCGGTCACCAGAAGTGTAGTCCCAGATTGGGATCTCTCCATGGTGCTGGAGGTGATGGCCCAACAGCCTTTTGAGCCCCTGGGGGATATTTCCCTCAAGCTTCTGTCCTTCAAGACGGCTCTGCTTCTGGCTTTGGCTTCCACCAAACATGTCAGTGATTTGCATGCGCTATCGGTTCGTTCCTCGTACACCAAATTCTCGTTCAATAGAGATAAGGTTTTGCTTAGGCCTAAACCGGCCTTCATGCCTAAATGCTTTCCAGCTTTCACTGGTGAGGTGATTGAGCTCTCTGCCTTTCATCCTCCTCCTTTTTCCTCTGCGGAGGACCAGAGGTTGAATGGGTTGTGCCCTACGGGTTTACATGGACAGGACAAACTCTTTTCGAAGAAGCGACCAGCTCTTCATCTCTTGGGCCCCGCCGAACTCGGGGAATCCCCTAACCCTTGAGAGGTTTCTTAGAGATAGGATTCCCCGAGTTCGAAGCAGTTTGTATATCTGCTTCAGATGGACATTCGGTGCAACCCAGATGAGGATGGGTTCCCTCTTGAGTCTGGTTCCTCTCAAGGAACCAGACTCAAGAGCGAACCCATCCTCATCTGGGTTGCACCGAATGTCCATCTGAAGCAGATATACAATGTTGCGGGGTACAGTGATGGTGATCAAAAGCAATCTGTAGTCCTGAGTCAGTGTAGGAGACTGTTGACATTAACTACAGTTCAATACATCCTCAAAGCGCCCGTTCTTACTCTGGAATTTCATTTAACCACCCAAGGCGTTGATGAGAAACCGTCCCAAGCTGCACAGAGTGGAAGAGAAGTCGAAGAGAACACTATCCAGAGGCAGGCCTGGACGAAGTGGGAAGATCCACGGAGGGGAGAGGGGCAGGAACAATGGTCACTGGAGCCTCAGGAGCAAGTTTAACTCGACCGAGAGAGAGAGAGAGAGAGAGAGAGAGAGAGAGAGAGAGAGAGAGGGTGACAGGAAGAGAAGGATATGAATTATTAAGTGTCCTTATTGTTGTATGAAAGTTAATGTCACTGTGCAGTTTGGACTCCAGCAAGGCTCGCTATGGCAGCATAACTAAAAGGGAGAACCAGAAGGTAATACAGACATGAAGGATCTCTGGGATAAGAGACGACCCACCACACCACCGTCAACAAACCTGAGTGAACGTGTGAGAGTGAGGGGATGACAGCATACAAATATCCCAGTTCACCAAACACTCTATATCCATGTTCCCTCCAGATCTGAGCTTTTACCTAAGAAAAACACATTATATATATATATATATATATTATATATATATATATATGTTAATATAAATGTTTTCAACCTCGACTTGAACACTGAGACTGTGTCTGAGTCCCGAACACTGATTGGAAGGCTGTTCCATATCTGTGGGGCTTTATAAGAGAAAGATCTGCCCCCTGCTGTAGTCTTCATTATTTGAGGAACCAACAGATAGCCAGCACCTTTTGATCTAAGTAGGCGTGGATATTGGTACAGAAGTTCACTCAGAGACTGCGGTGTGAGACGGTTAAGTGCTTTATACGTCAGTAGTAGTATTTTATAATCAATGCGAGATTTAATCGGGAGCCAGTGTAGACTGATTAAAACAGGGGTGATGTGGTCATATTTCCTAGATCTAGTGAGGACTCTTGCTGCTGCATTCTGAACTAACTGAAGCTTATTTATGCACTTATTTTCACACCCAGACAGTAAAGCGTTACAGTAATCTAATCTAGAAGTAACAAAAGCATGAACTAGTTTTTCTGCATCCTGTAACGACATCATATTTCTAATTTTAGCAATATTTCTAAGGTGAAAGAAGGCAAGCCTGGTGATATTATTCACGTGAGACTCAAAGAAAAGACTAGGGTCAATAATAACACCAAGGTCTTTGACAGCCGTACATGCTGAAACAGAAACACCATCCAGAGATGCTACGTATTTGGAAAGTTTGCTTCTAGCTGCATGTGGTCCTAGTAAAAGTACTTCCGTCTAATCTGAGTTGAGCAGAAAAAAGTTATCAAGCATCCACTGTCTAATGTTCTTTACACACTTCTCAACATTGTTAAGCTGATCGCTCTCATCTGGCTTTGCTGAAATATACAGCTGTGTGTCATCAGCATAGCAATGCAAGCGAATCCCATGTTTATGAATAATTTCACCAAGAGGCAGCAAATATAAAGAGAAAAGCAGAGGGCCTAAGACAGATCCTTGATGAACACCAAACTTTACCTCAGAGAGTGTGGAGAACTCACCATTTACATCAACAAACTGATAGCGATTAGTCAAATAAGACCTGAGACAAGCGAGAGCTGTTCCCTTCATTCCAACAACGTTCTCAAGTCTAGCAGGTAGTATAGTGTGATCAGTGGTGTCAAAAGCTGCACTAAGGTTGAGCAAAACAAGTAAGGAGACAAAACCCTGATCAGAGGCCAATAACAGGTCATTTACCCCTTAACTAGCGCCGTCTCTGTGCTGTGATGAGGCCAGAATCCTGACTGATACATTTCAAAAATGTTATTCATAAGTAGGTGTGAACATAACTGCTGTGCTACAACCTTTTCTAAAATTTTGGATATAAAGGGGAGATTTGATATTGGTCTGTAGTTGGACAGCTGACATGGGTCAAGGTCAGGTTTCTTAATTAGGGAGTAGATAACTACCAGTTTGAAGGATTTTGGTACATAACCAGTGCTAATGGAAGAGTTTATTATTTTTAAAACATTTTCAATTATCTCTGGAGTTATCTGTTTAAAGAAACTTAGGCAAGGAATGGAAAATGCAGGTTGATGATTTTGATGAGGAAATTAATGAAATTAAGTCATTCTCATGAATAGGATTGAAGCTTTGTAATTGTCTGTTATAATTACACTGCTGTCTACAGGCCTAGTGATGTATGTTTCAGGCATATAGTCTCCCCTTTTCCTGACACCCAGGTTGGTCCATTCACATGTCTATAAACATGTTCTCCTTCCTGCAGGCGACCCGCTCGTTGGTCATCAGCGGAGTTCGAACATGCGTGTTACCACATGTCGTGGTTTTTATTCGTGGCTGGGTTTTTTATCCCGCGCAGTATGTTAATTCTGATGCTTTGTGACGTGCCGTGCACCACCTGTTTGACCATCCTCTGGCTTACAGGGCCTCGCTGTGAGTGTATTGGGCAATTGCGGAGTTGTCTATATCTCCCATAGGTGGATCTGGAACACGAGATGATGAAAGAGAACAATAGGTTACTTTCGTAACCCCGGTTCTCTGAAACATCGAGTGGAGAGATCCACCAAGTTTGCCCCGCTTGCTGCACGAGAAGCGAATATGCTTACTGAGGAGAGGTAGCACATGCAGGTGCCTTATTCACTCGGGTAAGGGGCGTTGCCTTACCTGCCACTGGGCACGTGCTCCTGTCTGTCAAGCCAGACTTGGTGCAATTGGATGCTTCTGCAGAGGTCAGGTACGGATGCCCTTCCCATAGGTGGCAAAGTGTAGTCATAAATGCATGTTTTTATTGTATTGTGTAATTTTGGACGATTATTTTATTAGATTAATTAATTATTTTTTTTATTTTTTTACATTTTTTCATTTGTATTAAAAGAATTTAAGTGGACATTTCGCTTATTAAAATTATATAAAACCCTAATTCAGGGAATTTGTTAGTGTAGCCACATAGTGAGTTTTACTATATTTAATTTAGACATTTTAATGCTTATAGTGGCTTCTTGTTGGGGATTTCTCCTTGTTCAAATTTTTTGTAAAAAACAGACCAAAAAAAACAAAAAAACCCACAGCATTTGAGAATGAAAGGTGAAGCAATTTGTGTAAACTTGCTGATGGCAAGTTGACAACCATGCTTAAAAAAATCTATATAAAATTTAATACAACATTGTTTTGACAATTTTTGTTTAAATACAAATCAGATATTTTGTCCATTTGTGAAGATATAAGGATCCAGCATACATAATTAATAAAATTGTGTATAATTAAATGATAAACATACATTAAATATACAAACATTAAAAACATGCATTAGAATGTAGTAAAGCCACAGTTCATGACATTTAAAAACAGATAATTTAACTGTTGTAGTAGACAAATAAATAGAGAAATATAAAATTCTATAAAAAGAGAATGGAATGGAGAAATGCAGCAAAATAACAGGCTTGATTAAAAAAAAAAAGGGAAATGTATGCATTGGTGTACAAATGCATAAGCATTTGCTGAAAACCACAACAGTGACTAAAAAATGTATTTGTTTACTACTGCAGTTATTTGCTGCTTTTAGATGTAGTGTTTGTTGGCACCATTTTAATTGAATCCATCATTATGGCACAAGCGTGGTGATTTTGCAACCTAATGCTCACGAGTCATGCCAGAACAGATCCAGTGCGACTGTGCCGAAGATACAAACGAACAGTTTACACAGTAGCACTTCATTAAACTATACCATTTTCACATGATAAGGATATACAGTTTTTGCTTACCGTGTTGATGCATCACCTACATCCGTGACACCAGTGTGTTTTCATTTCGTGTGCTCGTGCATCAATGTGGTACTTAGATCCCACACAAGCTCCGCTTTGCATAACTTCCAGGTACAGTTTTCTTTGTTGTGTTTATTATAAAATTCTCCCATGTCTTAGATGACTTAGGACGCACAGTTTTCCTGCTGCCGGCTGACCCTGTACTGTCCAACATTTTCGCAAGTGTCACGCTAACCCAGAACTTGAGCAGCAAGCAAGCAGGATAGAAAAAAATACATAACTTGAGCAGCCCAACTAATCGATAATGCCATTTGTTGTCTACAAATAACATTATCGATTATCAATTATATTGATTAATTGTTGTAGCAACTAGTATGTAATACTAGTAACTAGTACTAGTATCATCTGTTCCTGCCCCTCTTCCCTCCGTGGATTTTCCCACTTCGTCCAGGCCTGCCTCTGGATAGTGTTCTCTTTAATTGGAGGCCACTCTGTGCAGCTGGGGACGGTTTCTCATCAACCCCTTGGGTGGTTCCATAAAATTCCGGAGTAAGAACGGGAGCTTTGAGGATGGATTTGGACTATAGTTAATGTCAACAGTCTGCTACATTGACTCAGGACTACAGTTTGCTTCTGATCACCATCACTGTACCCCGCAATATCGTATATCTGCAATAAATGGACATTTGGTCAAACTGACATCTAGACGAGGATGGGTTCCCTCTTGAGTCCGGTTCCTCTTAAGGTTTCTTCCTTTGCCATCTCGGGGAGTTTTTTCTTGCCACAGTCGCCACCGGCCAGGGCAAACTTACACTTATAAAGAACAAATTAATTTTTGATCACCACATTATCTGTGTGAAGCTGCTTTGAGACAATGTTCATTGTTAAGAGTGCTATACAAATAAAAATGAATTTAATTTAATTAGTATGTGTTTTATATTTATACTTTTTATATATATATATATATATATATATATATATATATATATATACATACAGTGGTGTGAAAAAGTCTTCCTGGTTTACTATTTTTTGCATGTTTGTCACACTTTAAAGTTTTAGATCATCAAACTAATTTAAATATTTGTATATTTGTAAAAGATAACACAAGTGAACACAACATGCAGTTTTAAAATTAAGGTTTTTATTATTGAGGGAAAACAAAATCCAAAACTACATGGCCCGGTGTAAAAAAGTGTTTGCCCCTAAACCTAATAACTGGTTGGGCCACCCAGCAACAACTGCAAACAAGCATTTGCAATAACTTGCAATGAGTCTGTTACAGCGCTGTGGAGGAATTTTGGTCCACTCATCTATGAAGTATTGTAATTCAGTCACATTGGAGGGTTTTCGAGCATAACCTGCCTTTTTAAGGTCATGCCACAGCATCTCAAATAGATTTAGGTCAGGACTTTGACATTAAAACATTAAACAGCAGAATTAATAATTTCATTTATCACAGCAAGTCTTCCAGGTCCTGAAGCAGCAAAACAGCCCCAGACCATCACACTACCACTACCATATTTTACTGTTGGTATGATGTTCTTTTTCTGAAATGCGGTGTTACTTTTCTGCCAGATGTAATGGGACACACCTAACTTTTCTCTCATCAGTCCACAGAGTATTTTCCCGAAAGTCTTGGGATCATAAAGATATTTTCTGGCAAAACTGAGACGAGCCTTTATGTTCTTTTTGCTCAGCAGCGGTTTTCATCTAGGAACTCTGCCATGTAGACCATTTTTGCCCAGTCTCTTTCTTATGGTAGAGTCATGAACACTGACCTTAACTGAGGCAAGTGAGGTCTGCAGTTCTTTGGCTGTTGTTGTTGGGTCTTTTGTGACCTCTTGGATGAGTCGTCTCTGTGCTCTTGGGGAAATTTTGGTCGGCCGGCCACTCGTGGGAAGGTTCTCCACTGTTTCATGTTTTTGCCATTTGTGAATAATGGCTCTCACTGTGGTTCGCTGGAGTCCCAAAGCTTTAGAAATGGCTTTTACCGATAGGTTTCAATTACTTACGTTCTAATTTGTTTCTGAATTTCTTTGGATCTCGGCATAATGTCTAGCTGAGGATCTTTTGGTCTACTTCACTTTGTCAGGCAGGTCCTATTTAAGAGATTTCTTGATTGCAAACAGGTGTGGAAGTAATCAGGCCTGGGTGTGGCTAGAGAAATTGAACTCAGGTGTGATAACAGTTTTAACAGGGGGGCAAACACTTTTTCACACAGGTTTTTGTATTCTGTTTCAATTAAAAAAACCTTCATTTAAAAACCGCATGTTGTGTTCACCTGTGTAAACTGAGCCCCATAAAATTAGACCAATGAAAGTGACGAACGGTTTAAGGTCAACCAATGAATCTCTTTATATTAAATCGGTTGCGCGCCCACTGAATCGGGCCGCACCACATCATAAATATGGATGAGGTTCCTCTGACGTTTGACCTGCCTCTCACTCGGACTGTCAACAGAAAAGGCGAATCATTCGTCACGCTGAAAACAACCGGGCATGAAAAAACACACTTCACCTGTGTTCTGAGCTGCACGGCATCGGGAGAAAAGCTTTACCGATGGTGATTTTTAAACGCACAACGATGCCAAGAGAAAAACTCAAGAGAAGTTGTTGTGAAAGGAAGGAGGAAGACAGTGAACAATGACTTTCTTGGTAGGCTAATGTTTAGATACAAGCCGTGTAACAGGCACTGTCTTTCTTTAAAGCCTGTGTAAAGTTAATTAGTTTCAATGTAGGCACCTGCAGATTATAGACAGGTGCGGCGTATTTATGTTCAAAATAAAAATCTTTCTAAAATTCAGTGTGGCTTATATTTGGGTGCGCTTTATAGTCCGGAAATTACGGTGTGTGTGTGTGTGTGTGTGTGTGTATATATATATATATATATATATATATATATATATATATATATATATATATATATATATATATATATATATATATATATAATGTGGCATGACACACCGAGGGCTGACGGAAGGAAATGTAGCGACTACGCCACCCTGGCACTTGGCCAGGGAAAATAACTTGCACTTAGGCAACACAGGTTCGTGTATAAGGAATCAGCGGAAGACGTGGGTAAAATTAGTATGGATTTTTATTAACGATAAAAGTATCTGATGCACCTAATGAAAAACCAAAAACAGGAATTACTCAACCATAACACAGATAACTTAAATCCTCAGACACCTTTATAGATGTGGATGCAGGAGCCAAGGCGTAACAACGGGGATCAAGGGCACTAATCGGCCTCCACAGCACCACACAACTTTTGGTTGCACCTGTGTAGACACTCACACACACCACTGCACACAGCACAGCACTCGTGAAGCAATACCACCACCACAATCCACCCCGCCTTCGGCACTCGGCTCCTGTAACCACAAACGGATAGGGTTACACATAAGAAAGGTCAAAAGGCCACTGATGGGATACTGTGCAGGTCACAAACATATGGATAGTGTGCACAAGTAACACACAGGAGGTGAGGGCACCTTTAACTCTTTGCTGTGCCTTTCACCCCCTATATACATAAACTTAAAAAGGGACAAGACCAAAAGGGAAAAGAGTGATATTAATCCCTCTTTGGTAAACAAAATAACTCAAGATACAAAATGTAAAAATAATACCAACAAAATAGTTCAAGAAACATTAAACAAAAACAAAACAAACCTTTAACATTCAAATGTAAACACAAAAGAAAAAGGGCCCCAAAACCCAAAAAGCAACCAATAAGCTTTAGATACGCACACACACACACACACACACACACACACACGCTAAATTATAAGCAAAGCAACAGCGCCTCCTGGGCGATAATTCCACGTTAGTCACCCATAGAAGCGCAAATCTGTAATAAAATTAAAATAGAACGTTAAACAACTCACCATACATGCGAAATGTTTATTACCTTTAAAACACATACCATTGGGATGAGTGATCCGGAAACACAGGTTACTATAAGGGTAAGCCCGAAAGCTGCAGGCTCGTTCTGTCGATCTGAGATTATAGTGCACAGGGGGAACAAGAACCGCCGATGAGACAACACGATCTATAATCAATTTAACAAGTTAATACAACCCACTATTTGGAAATGTAGCACGGTTAGAACTTAGAACATACCGTGTGTGGGGTCTTCCCAGAAATCGCGTACACAGCACTTCTGTGCACCCGTAGGCTCACTCGATTTAATAGATCTACCACACAATGGTACAACGTGTAAAGGCAGGCACTGTCGGTATTATTAACGCCGCTCTCTCTCCGGCTCACCTCGGACTATACGCCAACACAGACGCATAGGAATTACATACGCAGTCTTCCACAAGAAATAAAAGCATTATAGCCGTTTCACTTACCTGCCGCGAGAAAACACGTCAACCCAACACCAGCCGCAAGGTTTACCCAAACAGACAGCTCTGACTGGCGACTCACGATGATGCAGACAGGGGCGTAACACCCATGACAACAAAATGCTCCCCAGCCAAATTTATACATCCCCCATGCCCAATGATAGGACAATCAATGAGCACATCAACCGACCAATCCGGAAGCAGGAAGGGACTCGCCAATCCTATCACATATATACATACATATATATATATATATATATATACATATATATATATATATATATATATATATATATATAATTGTGTGTGTGTGTGTATAAACATAAGTTGGGACACTGTACAAATTGTGAATAAAAACAGAATGCAATGATGTGCAAGTTTCAAATTTCAATATTTTATTCAGAATACAACATTGATGACATATTAAATGTTTAAACTGAGAAAATGTATAATTTTAAGGGAAAAACAAGTTGATTTAAAATTTCTTGGCATCAACACATCTAAAAAAAAGTTGTGACAAGGCCATGTTTACCACTGTGTGGCATCCCCTCTTCTTTTTATAACAGTCTGCAAACATCTGGCGCCTGAGGAGAAAAGTTGCTCAACTTTAGGCATAGGAATGTTTCACATTTTTGTCTAATAAAGACTTCTAGTTGTTCAACTGTTTTAGGTCTTCTTTGTCGCATCGTCCTCTTTATGATGCGCCAAAATTTTTCTATGGGTGAAAGATCTGGACTGCAGGCTGGCCAGTTCAGTACTCGGATCTTTCTTCTACGCAGCCATGATGATGTAATTGATGCAGTATGTGGTCTGGCATTGTCATGTTGTAAAATGCAAGATCTTCCCTGAAAGAGATGCAACTGGATGGGAGCATATGTTGTTCTAGAACTTGGATATACCTTTCAGCATTAATTGTGCCTTTCCAGATGAGTAAGCTGTCCATGCCACACGCACTCATGCAACCCCATACCATCAGAGATGCAGGCTTCTGAACTGAGCGCTGATAACAACTTGGGTTGTCCTGGTCCTCTTTAGTTCGGTTGACATGGCGTCCCAGTTTTCCAAAAAGAACTTCAAATTTTGATTCGTCTGACCACAGAACAGTTTTTCACTTGGCTACAGTCCATTTTAAATAAACCTTGGCCCAGGGAAAACGCCTGCGCTTCTGGATCATGTTTAGATATGGCTTCTTTTTTGACCTATAGAGTTTTAGTCGGCAACGGCCAATGTTTTCTGGAAATAATCCTGAGCCGATGTTGTGATTTACATTACAGTAGCATTCCTGTATGTGATGCAGTGCCGTCTAATGGCCCGAAGATCACGTGCATCCAGTATGGTTTTCCGGCCTTGACCCTTACGCACAGAGATTGTTCCAGATTCTCTGAATCTTTGGATGATCTTATGCACTGTAAATGATGATACTTCAAACTCTTTGCAATTTTTCTCTGAGAAACTCCTTTCTGATATTACTCCACTATTTTTCACCGCAGCATGGGGGAAATGGGTGATCCTCTGCCCATCTTGACTTTTGAGAGACACTGCCATTCTGAGAGGCTCTTTTTATACCCAATCATGTTGCCAATTGACCTAATAAGTTGCAAATTGGTCCTCCAGCTGTTCCTTATATATACATATATATTATTATAACCACAAGCTAGTACGGTAGGCACTAGGCATGACTGATGCATCAAATCATCTGCCTCTCTTCTTACCTTGATGCGCCCATCATTCTGGAACCGGGTAAATCTGAACTGATCAGACCACATGACCTTCTTCCTTTGCTCCAGAGTTTATCATAATGCTCCCTAGCAAATTGAAGCCTTTTTTTCCAAGTAGCATCACTGATAAGCATTTCTTAAGGCTACACAGCTGTTTAGTCTCAATCCTTTGAGTTCCCTTCGCATTGTGCGTGTGGAAATGCTACTACTTTTACCATTAAAGATAGCCCTGATTTCTACTGTTGTTTTTCTTCTGATTTGATTTCACCAAACATTTAAGTGCTCACCGATCACGATCATTCAAGATTTTTTTCCAACCCTATTTCTTCCTTGAACATGATGGCTCCCCAATATCCTTCCAGTTCTTAATAATGTGTTGGACAGTTCTTAACCCAATATTAATCGTTTCAGCAATCTCCTTAGATGTTTACTTTGCTTGATGCATGGCATTAATTTGACCCTTCTGAAACAGATTAACATGATACATAACATAAATTGATTAAACTGAGTACCGTAATTTCCGGACTATATAGCGCACCCTTATATAAGCCGCACCCACTGAATTTGACAAAGATTTTTATTTTTAACATAAATAAGCCGCACCAGTCTATAAGCCGCAGGTGTCTAGACTGAAACTAATGAACTTTACACAGGCTTTAACGAAAGACACTAAATGCAATATGTTGCGCTTCTATTAGGAGCATAGCGGTATTTTGGGAATAGCATGCCACTGCATTCTCCTCGTATTACTGCGTGTGTGGAGACCGAGGATTATGTCCTTATTATTTTCTGATGCTCGTTTTCTAAGTTTCTTTGACTAACCCATAACGCTGTTGCCAAAAAAACAAAAAAAAAAGCACAAGTTTTGCAAACCTGTCTGTGCTTATATGATTTCTGTTGCAACTGGAGTTACCGAGCTCTCCCTTGACCCAGACTCAACACGTTACAACAGCTTGTATCTAAACAGTAGCCTACCAAGTAAGTCATAGTTCACTGTCTTTCTCCTTCCTTTCACAACTACAGTGGTACCTTGACCTAGTTAATTAATGTACGAGTTTTCCGAGGTATGAGCGGTCACTCTGTCTTTTTTTTTTGCTTTGTTACGCAAGCAAAAAATTGAGGTACAAGCTCGAGACGCCGCTGCTAGATGGCGAAGCGAAGCCAGAAAGCGAACATTGTGACGAAAATTAAGATAAGCAAAGAAGAAAAAGTAAAAATTAAAGTTTAGGGATACGTTGTGTACAGGAAAACTAGTTTTCCCTCCGCCTCCGCTTATCGCCTCTACCCCCAACACACACACACCTCCACCGGCGTTTTCGTTAGCTTCAAAAAAGGTTTTATTCAGTGTTATCTCATCTCCAAATACACTGAATAAAACCTTCTTATATCTTTACATACTCTTTCTATTATGTTTTTATACAAGATTTGTTATTTAGAAATGTATTTTCCAATTTAATAACATGAAACGTAAAAATGGGGTGTCATTTTGAGGGTTGGAACGGATTAATGCCATTTTAAGTATTTTCAATATGGAAAACTGATTTGATGTGCGAGCAAATTGAGATACGATCTAGTCCACCGAACGAATTAAACTCGTAGGTCAAGGTACCACTGTATTTCTCTGGGGAGTTTATCTTTTGTCGTCGTCGTGCGCCACCGGTGGAAGTTTTTCTCCCAAAGCCGTGCAGCTCAGAACACAGGTGAAGTGCGTTTTTTCATTTCCGTTCAGAAATTTCATTGGTCTAATGTTATGTCGCTCAGTTTTCTGGCTTGAAGTTTGTGAAACCGGGAAAAACCCAGGAAAAAATCCATAAATTAGCCGCTTCGTTGTTTAAGCTGCGGGGTTCAAAATGTGGGAAAAAAGTAACGGCTTATAGTCCGAAAAATACAGTAATCAATTAAATTGGCACAAATGAAATAATAGTTTAATAATAGTTTACATTTTTTTAGACCCTATTCGGGTAATATAGATGTATGTGTTTCACATTTAATATTACTATTTATTTTATTTATACTGTTTATTACTATTAAAATTTGATTTGATTTAATATTTCTAAAGATATGATCTACATAGCTGTCTTATTTCAGCCTAATTTAACAAATGTCTTAATTTCTTCCATCCTTTATTCATTTACTTCCTTGCTATGTTGAATTGACAGGATTTTTTCCTTTTAAGAGAAATTCTTGAAGCTGGACATAAGCTGAATTCTGTAGCATTTTCATGCAGGAACAAAACAAATCTGGCCAAAGAAAACTAAAACATGAAGAAAACACTGTGCAGTGTGGTTACCGTTTTTTTCAAAAAGTAACTTAAAATTGATTATTATTATTTTTTATTTATATACAGTATGGTCAAAAGTCCCTCCACAGTGGCCACTTGGAGTAGTAGAGCACGTTTTAAAAGCTGGCACTAAATACACTGATTTAGTGTGTGTAAAATTTCAAGCAGTTTTTCCAGAGACAAGAATACCACATCACGATACTGTGCGATATTTAATAAATAAATATGAATGAAAATAATTGAGTTTCTTAAAACTAATACTTTCCTACAACTTACCCTACATTCAAAATATATATTTTATATACCATATTTTTTGGACTATAAGCCACTATTTTTTTCCTACGCTTTGACCCCCCGCGGCTTAAAAAACAAAGCAGCTAATTTATGAATTTTTCCTGGGTTTTTCCCAGTTTCACAAACTTCAAGCCAAAAAACTGAGCGACATAAAATTAGACCAATTCAATTTCTGAACGGAAACGAAAAAAACGCACCTCACCTGTGTTCCAAACTGGTTTTCTGCTCCAGTGTCCAAATAGTTCAATTTAAGACTCATCTGTCCAAAGAACATTATAATAACTAAGTCCTGGTCTTTGTCTATTTTCTCTCTAGCAAACTTCAGACTGGCGTTCATGTTTTTCTTAGACAGCAAAGGTTTCCTTTTAGGAAACTCTACCTGGAAGGCTTTCCACAAGGTTTAGGAGTGGGAACTTTTGACGATTCTTCCAGAAGCGCATTTGCATGGGCGTAAATCCCGGGGGGGACGGAGGGGACATGTCCCCCCCCATCCGAGGATTGACCCCCCCAAAAAAATATTTAAAAAATATCGCACTCTCTATGGTGAAAAATATATGTATGTATACTTAAATAATTGTGTAAGTAGAAAAAACCCCCGCAAAAAATGCATTTTGAAACAGTTGAGTTCCCCCTCCTCTTCCTCACAGTGGTTTGACCCACTGCCTGCTTTCCTACTTCATCTCACCTACTCAACATACACGACTCAGGTGTGTGTCTGCGGCTCAATTAATGTTCAACTCCATTAACTAGGGTATTTTATTTACTGTAAATAAAGCGATTCTCATTAATGTTGTTGATGCAGACTTATTCATAAATTAGTAAAAATGCTGATTAGTGATGCACTGACACTAAAACACCAAAGCCGTTTCCCATGCAGTGTTTTATTTGGGACGACTTGGTATAATGTTAACTTAACATTAACTCACAATTAGCATATTGCATTTACTAAATGAGCACTGTGCTACATCCGAACTGATCCCAGTGTAGCTTTTTGTTTAATCAATTTCTATTCTGTTCTTAAGTGTCTTAATTAATTTTAAATAAAAATGTAAACCTTTTTTAATTCCTTGTTTTGCTTTGTCATTAAACCTGAGAAAAAGACTGTGTCTTTATAAGTACAATTTGACTGTATTATTTGTGTCCCCCTTCAAAAATTGCTCATGAAAATTTTTATATTTATTGTCCCCCCCTACTGTTAAATGAAATTTACGCCCATGCGCATTTGTGAGGTCAGACACTGCTGTTAGATGCGAAGGCCTGGATCACAGTCTCCGCTCTTATTCATCCCAAAGGTGTTCTTTAGGGTTGAGGTCATGAGTCTGTGCAGGCCAGTCAAGTTCTTCCACACCAAACTGACTCATCAAAGCCTGTATGGATCTTGCTTTGTGCACTGGTATGCAGTCATGTTGGAACAGGAATAAGCCATCCCCAAACTGTTCCCACAAAGTTGGGAGCATAAAATTGTCCAAAATGTCTTGGTATGCTGAAGCATTAAGAATTCCTTTCACTGGAACTAAGTGGCTGAGCAAACTGAAAAACAACCCTGCATCATAATCCCCCTCCACCAAACTTTATACGTGGCACAGTGCAGTCAGACAAGTACCGTTTTCCTGTTAACCGCCAAACCCAGACTCATCCATGGCATTGCTAGAGAGTAAAGCCAGATTCGTCACTCCAGAGAACACGTCTCCACTGCTCTAGAGTTCAGTGGTGGCGTGCTTTACATCACTGCATCTGAGCACACCTTCACACCTCCCATGAAAGTTAAGCTTGTGTAGTCTCTTTATGATTGTAGAGGCATGCACTTTCACATTAACAGTATTAAGAGCCTTCTGCGTGGGCATGTTGGCAGTTGTTTTGAATGTTCTCCACATGTACAATCTTCTTTCTGAAGGTTTGAGAGATCACTTTCAATCTCACCATGGTGTTCACTCTCACTTTACCAGTCAGGAGCACACCAAACCAGAGGTGGCAAAAGTCCTTTACTTAAATAAAAGTACAGATACTCATGTTTTAAAATACTCTGGTAAGTTGCAGTACTGACTACTTTTTTACTGAAGTTAAAGTAAAGAAGTTTGGGCTCTGGCATATACTTAAGTAAAAAGTAACCATTACTACAGGGGTGGGCAATAAATTTTTACAAGGGGCCACATGAGAAACCAGATTTGTGTCAGAGGGCCACACCAACGATAATATTTTAGGGATGCACCGAAATGAAAATTCTTGGCCCAAACCAAAAACCAAAAATGAGGAAACCAAGGCCAAAACCGAAAACTGAAACACCAAAAGAAAAGATTGTCAATTATTAGAACCATTGCATTTATGGCTATGAGTGTGTACTAACCTCACTAAAATCAATAAATTAATTACAAAAGTGTTTTATTTATTAATAAAAATTTGTGTTAGTTACTTGTTACCATTCATAGTATTGACAAACAATCAACGGTCAGTTATTATTAGCAACTGTCTGTTAAACGAAAATAATTGACCGCCGAATGTTTGGAAGCCCATTCAAGTGAATAGAACGTTCTAATCTACAACATTAAGAAGAGCCATGTAATAAATAATATTATATTATAATTATTATTATTTTCAGGATCCACGGGGAATGTTTCAAAGATCAACCCGTCGAGCCACTGGCGACCACTAATCTAAGGCAACAAAATCCATAATTTTTTGTGTTATGCCTTTTGCCTTGGCACCATCACTGGAAAACTTTCCTGCCTTTTCAAAAACGTCCTCTACAGACGGAGTGCGCATGCTCGGATTGACTTTACTTTTCTGCGCCGCGTTCTTCTCATATTTAGAATGGCAATCGGGATGTTTGGATTTCAGGTGATAAATTAAACCCGACTTGGAGAAACTCTTTGCAGATACATCCCCTCTTGAAATTTCAGCATTGCATGTTTTGCAAATCGCTATCCGCACACCGCAGACATGTTGCTCTTATCCAGATAACCGTGCGCTGGCTGCATTATTTTATTGCGTCATTACAATTGTGTTTCTGCCGTGTTGTTTCAGTGATTTAGGTATTTCGTAGTTTGCCCAGGTCTGCATTACTACAACCTGTTTTAGTGTCATGTTGGTAACCAGACCTCACCTCATATTAATATTAGGGCTGTCAATCGATTCAAATATAAAAGTAAAAACACAGATATTTGTGTAAACATTTAATGATTGAAAGTAAAAAGTTGTCCAAAAAATAGTGATGTAAAGTACTGAAATCTACGGAAGCACATTGCATTCACAAAGAAAAAAAAATTCACAGAAAGGATCTGTCAGGCAAAGAACGTGCCGGAAACCGAAGTAGATTCCACAAGGCTTTTAATGAGAAAAGCACAAAAATAAGGAAACCCCAGGTTTGCTAAACCAGGTAAGAGCGGTGATCAGGCAGAAGCAAAACAAATAAACAATGCAAAGTAGTCCGACAGTGTTCTATCGCCTAAGCTGTAGAACGGACAATGAGCTGGTGGAGGGACGGAGGTTATATAGCATGGGAGCTGATGAGGGCCAGGTGTAGCTGATTAGTAAGTGGGAGAGTGGCTTGGGTGATAAGTGAAGGTGTGGCTGGTGGATCCCTGACAGTACCCCCTCCCCCAGGGGCGGCTCCCGACGCCCTAACCCTGCGCCTGGGTCGACCCCGACCCCGGGGCGCTGGCCGAAGCGGATGAGCAGCGTGGAACTCCTCTAGGAGCGCTGGATCCAGGATGTTCTGCCTCGCCACCCATGACCGTTCCTCAGGGCCGTAGCCCTCCCAGTCCACAGGTATTCCAGCACCCTGCCTCGACGACGAGTCCAGCACCTCCCGTGCCGTATAGACCGAGGGTTGTTCCAACACTTCAGGCGGAGGGGCCTGACCTCGCTGGGGCGTTGGGCAGTCGGTGGATGGTGTGGCTTGAAGTGACACGTGGAAGGTGGGGTGTATCCGGTACTGTGGCGGGAGTTCCAGACGGTATGCCACCTCGTTGACCTGCCTTTCAATCCTGAACGGCCCGATGTACCGGGGGCTCAACTTCCGACAGGGAAGCCGCAGTCGGAGATCTCTGGTGGATAGCCAGACCCAGTCTCCGGGCCTGTAAGCGGGGGCTTCCGACCTTCGTGCATCCGCATGTCGCCGGGTTTCCCTCACTGCCCTGCGCAGCTGAGTGTGTGCAGCATCCCATGTCCGGACGCTCTCCCGAAACCAGTGGTCCACAGCGGGCACGTTGGAGGGCTCGTCGGACCAGGGAAACAGTGGGGGTTGGAACCCCAACACGCATTGAAAAGGCGTGAGACCTGTGGTGTCTTGGCGCAACGAGTTTTGGGCGTACTCCGCCCAGGGCAGGAACCGGCTCCACTCCTCCTGGTCCTGATGGCAATATGACCTCAGGTACCTCCCCAGCTCTTGGATCTTCCGCTCGGTCTGGCCGTTCGACTGGGGGTGGTAACCGGACGACAGGTTGACGGTGACTCCCAGTAGCCGGAAAAACGCCCTCCAGACATGTGAGGTGAACTGAGAGCCCCGGTCAGACACTATCTCCTCAGGGAGGCCGTAGTTGCGGAAGACGTGATGGAAGAGCGCCTCCGCGGTTTCCAGAGCTGTGGGGAGGCCTCGGAGAGGGACAAAGCGGCAGGCCTTGGAGAACCGGTCAACGACCACGAGAACGCAGGTGAAACCCTCCGACCGTGGCAGGTCTGTGACAAAGTCTATGCCGATATGAGACCATGGCCTTTGTGGAGTAGGCAGGGGGACGAGTTTGCCCATTGGTAGATGTCGGGGAGTTTTTGAGATGGCACAGATGTTGCAGCCTCGGACAAACTCGGCCACTGTGTTGCTCATACCTGGCCACCAGTATCGTCCCTGAACCAGACGCAGGGTCTGCCTCCTGCCTGGGTGCCCTGAACCGGGGACTTCGTGGACTGCTCTAAGTAAGGCCTGTCGACACTCTGGAGGAACAAAGGTCCGGTCCTCGGGACAACCAGGGGGCGTCTGTTCTCCTCGTGTGGCCCTGCGGATGTTCTCGTCTAGCTCCCATATGATCGGGCTCAGAATGATCGTCGGAGGCAAGATAGGCCCAGGCTCGGTGGGTTCCTCAGGTCCATACACCCTGGAGAGCATCGGCCTTGCCGTTCTTTGATCCTGGCCGATAGGTGATGCTGAAATTGAACCGGGTAAAGAGAGCCCACCGTGCCTGGCGAGGATTTAGGCGCTTGGCCTCACGGAGGTACTGAAGGTTCTTGTGATCCGTGATGACTATAAAAGGATGGACAGCCCCCTCCAGCCAGTGTCTCCACTCCTCCAGGGCTAGTTTGATGGCTAGGAGTTCCGGTTGCCGATGTCGTAATTCTGTTCCGCTGGAGACAGCTTTTTGAGAAGTAGGCGCAGGGATGGAGTCGAGGGGGATTCCCTGAATGCTGGGAGAGGGTGGCCCCACGCCCGTGGAAGATGCGTCCACCTCGACAACAAACGGGAGCTGGGGTCAGGATGATGGAGAAGCGGGCGGTACAGAACCTCGTGCGTAGCTCCTCGAAGGCCCTTTGTGCATCCGGGGTCCAGGAGAGAGTCTTGGCTTTTCCTCGCAGGAGAGGCGTGAGTGAGGCGGAAACCAGGCTGAAACCTCCAATGAACCGGCGGTAGAAGTTGGCGAAGCCAAGAAACCTCTGGAGTTCCTTGATTGAGGTGGAACGGGCCAATCCCGCACGGCCATCACCTTCCTTTCATCCATCCTGATGCCTGCTGCGTTGATGTTGTAACCCAGGAACTGTATCTCCGGCGATGGAATTCACACTTGGGAAGGTTGAGAAACAGTCGGTGTTCTCGCAGCCGGTCTAGGACCTGGGTGACGTGCTTGTGGTGTTCTTGCAGCGTCCTGGAGTAGATCAGGATGTCGTCGATGTAAACAATTACAAACCGATGGAGGAAGGGACGGAAAACCTCGTTCATACAGTTCTGAAAGACCGCCGGAGCAATGGAAAGGCCATACGGCATGACCCGATACTCATAATGACCAGAGGGAGTAATGAACGCCGTCTTCCACTCGTCCCCTTTGCGGATGCGCACCAGGTTGTACGCGCTTCGGAGGTCCAGCTTGGTAAAGACGCGAGCCTCACGTAGTTCTTCCAAGGCCGCTGGGACCAGGGGGAGCGGGTATGGAAGCGGGGCGATCTGTGCATTTAGGCCCCTGTAGTCGATACAAGGGCGCAGACCCCCGTCCTTCTTAGCCACGAAGAAGAAGCTAGAGGCCGCCGGGGAGGAAGACTGGGTGATGAAGCCCTGTCGGAGGGCCTGTTGGATGTAGCCCTCCATGGCTTGGTGTTCCGGGCTGACAAGGGGTAGACCCGCCTTTGGTAGCTTAGCCCCGGCTTTAGATCAATGGCACAGTCCCACGGCCGGTGTGGGGGTAACTGAGTGGCGGCCTCCTCACTAAAGACGCCAGAAAAGGCCCGGTATTCATGCGGGATCTCTACCTGAGCGGGTTGGGGAGCTCCTTCCACTTGAGTAGCTGCCAGGGTTAAGACGGTCCGGAGGGGAGTTGGGAGTGGAAGTAAGCACTTATGCCGGCAGGCGGGGCTCCACTCCAGGATGTCGCACGGGTCCCAGGAACAAGTGGGGGAGTGCTTGGCTAACCAGGGACGACCCAGGATCACGTCCACTGTCGAATCCTCCAGTACGAGCAGTTGAATCTCTTCTTGGTGTAGCACTCCGACTTGGAGGACAATAGGTGGAGCACAGTACTTCACCTTGCCCTTCCCTAATGGTCGTCCCTGGATGGTCTGGACGGCCAGTTCCTGGGATCCCCTCTGCCGGCGTAGCTGGAGGCGTTCTAGACACGCCTGGGAGATGAAGTTCCCCGCGGATCCTGAGTCGACTAGGGCAGAAGCCGATAGAGAGAGAGCAGGGGTTACTAAGGTGACCCTGAGCGAGACAGGTGAGTAATGTCAGAAGAAAGGGTGACCGTACTCACCGTCCGACGAGGAGGCCTCACTGGGCATTGGGCCACGCGATGTCCTCTCTCCACAGTAGAGGCAAGCTCCAGCCGCCCACCGCGCTCCCTTTCTTGCCGAGACAGCCGCTGTGACCCGAGTTGCATGGGTTCTGGTTCTGGAGTTGTTGGTACTGCCATAGCCTGTGCTGGTTCGACCTCGGGGGATTTGCAGGCTGCCAGGTGTTGAGAGACTCGGATGGATCTCTGAATAAAAGCCTCAAGCCCCAGAGAGTCATCATAAGTGGCCATCGCCAGCCTGAGCTCCTGATTTAGGCCTCTGCGGTATACAGCCAACAGCGCTTTCTCATCCCAACCAGCAGATGCCGCCAGAGTGCGGAAGCGGAGGCTGTAACTCAAACGCTGTCTGTCCCCTGGTGGAGATTGAGCAGCTGATCAGCGGTTGAGGTATCCCCGGGGGCGGTGCTAAATACCTCGGCGAAATGACTCGTGAACGCGGGCGTATGACGTCAGGGCCGGGCTCGCTGCGCTCAGAGCGCTCTTGCCCACGCTAGCGCTCTTCCGTGAGCAGCGAATCAGAACGCGACCTTTGCTCGTTCGCTAGGAAAACATTGTGGTCGCATCTCGATGTAGACGGCCGCCTGGAGCAGGAATCCCTGACATTC